>NW_024732529.1:65000-257500 GCF_018991925.1 Homarus americanus
TGCGCTGGTACAGGATACAGCTGTGGGAGGCTGGTGTGTGTGTGTGTGTGTGTGTGTGTGTGTGTGTGTGTGTGTGTGTGTGTGTGTGTGTGTGTGTGTGTGTGTGTGTGTGTGTGTGTGTGTGTGTGTGTGTGTGTGTGTACATTCATGGTCTATTATTGTATTTGTATGCAAACTTGTGTTTACTAGAGGAAGTACATAGCAGTGTTTCCTCGTCATATATTTAAATGCTGTTGCACGGTATTTACATTGCCAGTATGGACACACACACACACACACACACACACACACACACACACACACACGTAACTATATAAAGAGAACATGCTAACTCACGAAAAAGTTCACGGTGACAGAACTCGTAATTGGCGGAATAATGACATGTAGCGAAAAAGCGACTGATTGCGTTAAAATGCTACCTAGTGAAAAATACTGAAAGCCATAACGATTGTTGAATTATCTATATATTATGAGGATAAATGCTCCTAAATGCTCCATAGCTAATAACAAGTGTCATTATATGATAAAAAAAAAACAGGGAAATTATTATACCAGAAAAATAATTGTTTAACCCAAATAAGTGATGGGCGTCGATAAAAAAATAATAAGAAGAAAATAATTAAACGTAAAATGTGAGAGAGTGAAGAAAAATGTGATAATTAGGGGGAAAAATGGTACATAGGTTTAAAGCGGTAGGTGGTGGTGAAGATGTTACCTTAGGTGGAGGGCAACAGAGATGGGGGGAGTGAGCCCAAAGAAAATAGTTTAATGTGGAGGATGGTAGATGGGTGTGGTGGGTGGGTGGGTGTGGTGGGCAGTTTATGAGAGGTAATAAGGTCAGGTGAAGCAGCCTCGGAGGGACGCCATTACCGCCTCTTGCTGGTGATTTGTGTCACGCCTACCCAAGACAACCACCCACCTCTTCCTTCCTTCCTTCCTTCCTAATCATCAATATCATCATTCTCTCTCTCTCTCTCTCTCTCTCTCTCTCTCTCTCTCTCTCTCTCTCTCTCTCTCTTGTTTCTCCTCCTCCTCCCCTCTTGTCACCACCAACACCTGTGACCTCTCTTCTTTCCCCCTCTTCCTCCACCTCGGTCCTCTATTTTTTCCTCCTCCTCCTCCTCCTCCTCCTCCTTCTTTGCTCACTGTGGTGGGAGAATTTGAAATTGAAATTGAATCAGAAGTATTTCGTTAGAGGGGGAAACCTGGTAACCTTGTATCGTAAAAGTGAGTTTGTTACCTGGGTGTATTGTTTACCTGTCCTGTATGTTTAGGAGAGAGAGAGAGAGAGAGAGAGAGAGAGAGAGAGAAGAAGAAAGAAAGAAGAAAGAAGAAAGAGAGAAGAGAGAGAGAAGACATTAAATAAGAGATGTTCATTTTGGGGTTCAGCATGCGTGCGTGCGTGCGTGCGTGTGCGTGTGTGTGTGTGTGTGTGTGTGTGTGTGTGTGTGTGTGTGTGTGTGTGTGTGTGTGTGTTTATAGTCAGCATTAAGCGTTATATTTTTACCATCCATGGACATAACAAGTCAGGATTGAGCAAATGAAAACAAGGGTTAATTTAGTGAATGTTTCCCAGAATAGGTTAGTGTTTTTTATATACTTTTTCCATTTGCTTTCACTTTTTGGTGGTGTTGGAGATACGAATGTGAAGGAGGAGGAAGAGGAGGAGGAGGAGGAAGAGAAGAAGAAGGGGGGGGAAGGAGAGAAGGATGAAGATGGTGGAGGAGGTGGATGTTGATGGGTGTTATGTTGATTGGTGAAGAGAGATGGTGAAGGAAGTATTGGGGATGGAGAAGAAACATAGTGTAAAGTGAAGGAGAGGGGGTGGGGTGGTGGTGATGGAGGAGGAACACTGTGTGGGGGAGTGATGGCAGGAAATAGTGAGGGAGAGGCTGGATATGGAGAGAAAACAACACCGGAAGTGAGGTAGAGGAGAAGGAGGTGGGGGTAGGAGGAGGTGTAGGTGGGAGGGCAGGACGGGATGGAGATGAAAGAGGTGATGATGGTGATAGATGGAGGGAGGATGGTAAGCCACAGAGCGAGTGAATGAGGTAAGGAGTGTGAGAGGGGAGCATCTGGAGTAAGGGGTAAAAACATCAGGGTAAGAGGTGTGTACGGCAGAAGTTATCGACCATAGCATTTATAGTGAAACTTGATACCAGTGACGCATACCTCCCTCCCTCCCTCCCTCCCCCGCCCATTCCTGCACCACACCTGTTTCCTCCTCAATCATTACTGTCTCTCTCCTGTCTCTTTATTTCACCCATGTTCTTCTACCTTCCCTACACCTGTGGCTGTACTCACCTGCCACACTAGTACCTGTTATGTGTCACCTTTCTCCCCGTACATCTACCTGTCTCGTGCATTCTCCTGTCTCACCATCTAATTACCTGTAAATTTTTGAGAATTGGTTTTAACTTTAAGATTGGTTGTAAAGGTTCTTGTAAAATGTAAATAATGAGGATTGGTATTTACAATTAACGTAAATCTGAGGGCTGGTTATCCTCGGGTGAGTCTGTAAACAAAAATGGCAGCAAATTTCAGAAGGTCCAACAGGGAAAAACATTAGTAGAGAGACGATGATAAGGTCTTGTAGTGAGGGTTGGTGGCGGTTTGTGTGAGGGCTCGGGAGAGGGCGGAGGGGAAGCGGGATAGCCCTCTGGGGATGGTAAGACGAGGGCAAGAAGGGGAGGGAGGGGGGAGGGAGTTGGAGAAGGGGAGGTTTTTGGAGGGTGGAGAGGGCAAGGATGAGCAGGAATGGGGGAGGGAGGATAGGGGTTGGTAAGAGCCTAGGAGGATAAGGGTAGATAAGAGAGAAGGGAGGAGGAACGAGCGAGTAAAATGGATAGAGAGAGATATGAAGAAGGGAGAGGATGAGGAAGGTAAAGAGGGAGGAGGAGGAGGAGGAGACTAGTGACCGATGAGGAAGAAGAAGAAGAAGGAGGAGGAGGAGGAGGAGGAGGAGGTAGTTTTATTCTTGTGTGAGTATTTTATGGAGGTGCTTTAGGGTCTGTTTAGGGTAAAGGGAAAGAGGGGGAAGGGAGGACGTAAGAGGGTCGAGGGTGAGGCAGGTGAGAGTATGAGAGGGTCTAAGAGTTAAGGGAGATAGGGTGAAAGTAGGAATTGAGGATAATGGAGAGGATAAAGATAGGAGGAATAGGGGAGGGGACGATAGAACCTGAAGGTAAAAGTAAGGTAAGGTCAGACCTAATGGTGAAGGGAGTGGATAAGATCATGAATAAATGGAGGAAGGGAGAGAACGAGGTGGAAACTGATGGTAAGAGGGAGGGAGGGAGGGGCACCCTTAGAAGGTCCGGGAGAGCTGAGGATAAGGGGGAGAGAGGAATACCCCTAGGGAGGACGAATTAGGGCCAGGGCAGGTAATTATCTGACGTGGCCCCTGGATATGTCCGCATTGGGGACCTCACACGTATACCTGGTTGGGACATGGGACTTGAGAGGCTATTGTTTTTCCCAGGAGGATGATGTCTGCCTGTCTGGTGTGTTCAGTACAAGGTTAACACACATTTTTGTTTCCCAGGATTAAAGTATACTAAGCGTGCTGAGTTCAAGACATCCAGCGAGAGCAAAGTTTGTGTTATTTTGAGATTTTTGGTCTGATTTACTTTGTTGATGCACATAAACCCGCCTGTTGGATTTAATCTTTCCACGATTTTACTGTTTAATACTCATAATTTTTCCACGCAAACGAAGTTACGTGTCAATTTGGATTCACGAGGACAAAGTTCAGTCATAACTTTGTAAACAGGCCTCGTCCTGTGGGAGTTGCCACCTCACTCGAGCGCCGTCCTGTTAAACCATTGTTGATGGGTGGGGTTATGACGTAATTGTTTGTGATTGGTTCATATTCCTCCCCTGTACTTGTGTGTCCTGGGGGAAAAAATCAAGTGGATGCATCGTTGATTGGGAAAAGGCTCGCGATGGGTGGAAATTCATCTCGCTTATTTTTTTCCTCGTCCTTTGATAAAATGCACCCTGAATAAATGATACGCACAGTAACCTCGCTTATTACACGGATATTTAAATTTTTCGGCGTAAATAATTATACCGCGCTGTTATATTAAACTTCGGGTGCTTATAAGAGTAATTTATTAATATGCTGAAAATAATATGGTTTCATAGTGTAAGATTTGGGTGATTATTCCGGTAATGTATAACACGAACTACTGTATAAGCACACACGACTAATTTAGGAGAGAGAGAGAGAGAGAGAGAGAGAGAGAGAGAGAGTTACATAAACCTCATGACCTGTTAGGGGCGTTACGGATACAGCATACTGCAAACTTATGCTTTCACTACACATACATAACATAAATACTGTATATACAAACACCCCAGCGCGCGTGTGACTGTTTACGTTGTATGATGGCGTTAGTTATGTTACTCTTAGCTCCCACAGACTACGTTACGTATTGAGGTTAGGTTAGGTTAGGTTAGGTTAGGTTAGGTTAGGTTAGGTTAGTTTAGGTTAGGTTAGGTTAGGTTCGGTTAGGTTAGTCCTGAAATTATATGGCGTCGTATTCTTTTTGCATTTAGAAGTCTTGAGTTCAGTACAGTCTCAAGTTTATTTGCTGGTTGGTTAGACTCGGTAAAACCCTGACACACGCTAAATTGGGTAGCGTAACCTTCAGCTTTTATCCGTTAAAAAAAAAAATACGAAGTTTCTTTTCTCTTGGCATTCCTGGAAAATTTTAATGCGGAAAAATCTGTAAAAAAAATGGCGAGGAATGCATGAGTTTGGTTGATGCAGAAGTTGAAGGAAAGAAGGGGGGTGGGGAGGCAAGTTGAAGGACACGATCACCTAGATGGGGGTACGGGGAAGGGGTGCAGGTGTTGTAGGAGGAGGAGGTAGAGTAGATGTTGGGATGATTGAAGGTGGCAGGGCTCATGGGGGGTGGGATTTTTATTTATTTATTTATTTTTTAATATTTAGGAGAGACGGGAAAATTGTCCAAAGAGAGATGAATGTAACCTGGGGAAATTAGGACTGAAGGGAAGGCAGGAACACGAATGGGGGTAGTGGGGGCTCTAAAGATGGGGGAAACAGGATGGGGAAGATTGTGGGCACGTAATTTGGGGGGTAGGGGAAAGGAGGTGTACTGTAGGTAGGTGTGATGGGCAATGACTGGGGAATTAAAATGTATTGATAAGGGAACAGCAATTGGGGGGATGGTAATAGTGATGGGGAGGAAGGGGAAATGAGGGATGGGTTTCATTGTAAAGTGGGTGATGGGGAATTGGGTAGCGAGGGGCGGGTGGTCACCTTCCTCCGCATCACGGCTTGATAGTCTTTTTATGGGTGTTTTATGAGTGACGGGGGACGTGTGGTGGACCTTTCCTCCCTCCTCATCACCCTCCCCCTCCTCATTTCTCACCCCCCCTCCCCCCCCCCTCTCCCTCACTCCCCCCCCTCCACCCCTCCCTCCCCACCACCCCTCCCTCCCCCACCCCCTCCACCCCACCTCCCTCCCCACCCACCCACCTCCCTCCCCCTCTCACCTCACCCCTCCCCTCCCCACCCCTCCCTCCCCCCCACCTCCACCCCTCCCCCCCCACCTCACCCTCACCCCCCCCCACCTCCCTCCCCCCCCTCCCCCCTCCACCCCTCCCTCCCCTCCCCCTCACCCCTCCCTCCCCACCTCACACCTCCACCCCTCCCCTCCCCCAGCCCTCACCCCCTCCCTCCCCCCACCTCCCACCTCTACCCCTCCCTCCCCCAGCCCCTCTCCCCATAACATCTTATCCCTCCGTCCCCACTCCTCGCCATTACCCTTCTCTTATCTCCCCTCCCTCAATCTCCCTCTCCCCTACACCTCTTTTCTTCCTTCTCCCCCCATCTTCACTTCCATCCCTCCCTTCCACTCACTACGCTGCTTCCCGTCACATCTCCCCCCCCTCCCTCACACCACCATTCCACCCCTAAACCCATTCCACCCTTCTTACCCTAACCCATGACTTATCCCTGACCCACATTTAGATTACCCCCGCTGTTGAATCTCTCCTCCTCCTCCTCTCTTATTGTTGTAAATATAGCCACAACGAATATAGCAATCCACTATTACCTAGCCAAATATTGTCTCTGTAAATATTGGCTGGTCAGATGTCGCCGTTTAGGATATTACCTCGTCAAGTATCGTTGTAGGATAAATATCAGGTCTGGAATATCGTTATCGTACCTTAGATATTATTTACCTGGCCAAATATAGCTTACCTTAAGTATAGCTAAATCATATATCGCTACCCTAAGCATCAAGTATAGCTAAATCATATATCGCTACCCTAAGCATCATCAAACCTAATATCGCACAAAAAAAAATATGTTGCCCGACCAAATATCGCAGGAGAAATATCGCCTTAGCTGGGGATAAACTGACCAAATATCGCGTAACCATAAATTTACCGCATCCTTTAACACCGCAAAGTTTCCTTGGTGGGCTGCCGCGTTCTCTCACCTCCTCCTCCTGATCCTCCTCCTACTCTTCCTCCTCCTCCCTCTCCTTCACCTTCTTTATCGGCACATTTTCCTGTATATGTTCACTCCTTCCTCTCTTTACGACACCATTTTTATCGCTGCTTCACACTTATTCCCTTCTTTATTGACGATTCTCCCGTCTCTTCCCTTTTTTTTATACCTTTTTTGTTATTCGTGTTGATGTTTCTGGGCGGGATGGGCGGGGTTGTTTGAGTGGGTGGGTGGGTGGGTGGGTAGGAAGGGCGGGGTTGTCTGAGTGGGTGGGTGGGCGGCAGCTTCTTCCCCCCTGTTGGTTTATCGAGGTGAGGTAAACCAGGTAAGCATTTCTCCGTACCGACTCTGGCCCACACCTCGTCTTTTAGCTCACCTCAGCAGCCAGGTGTTCACTAAGATAATGTTCTGTCCGTTCGTTTGTCCGTCGTCCGTTCGTTTGTCCGTCCTCTGTTCGTGCCTCTTCCGTTCGTTTGTCCGTCGTCCGTTCGTTTGTCCGTCCTCTGTTCGTGCCTCTTCCGTTCGTTTGTCCGTAGTCCGTTCGTATAGTTATAAAAAAAAGTCTTTATATTCTTTGATAGTATTTTTTATCCCCGTATACTCGGGTTTTTTTGTTGTAATATTTAGGCTGGGTAAATCAGGGGGTAGAATGTCCTTAAGCCGCCCATACTTGAAGGACAAAAAAATAAGGAAAGTAAAAAAAAAAGTGGTACAAACTTTCCAAACTTTCCCCCCTACATCATCCAATACAACATTTATAAGTTTTCCTCCTCTCTCTCTCTCTCTCTCTCTCTCTCTCTCTCTCTCTCTCTCTCTCTCTCTCTCTCTCTCTCTCTCTCTCTCTCTCTCTCTCTCTCTCTCTCTCTCTCTCTCCTCACTTTACTACCTCCCCTCACTCCCTTCCCCATGAGACCTTCTTTCCTTCCTTCCTTTCTTGCGTCCTATGAATCTCTTTCCCCTCTCCTATCCACACTCTTCCCTGGAGACCATCGTTTCCCTCTTATGCTTTCCTCACATTCGTCTTCATCTTTCCCCTCTTTCTCATGTATCTCCTCTTCCTCCAGCCTTTTCTTTTTTCTCTGCTACCACCACCACCTCCTCCTTCCCCCCTCCACATCTTCTCTTCCCCCTTCCCATCTCCACCTCCCCTGCTTTCCTCCCCATCTCTTACTCCCCCAACAATCTCAGCCTCTCAACAATCCGTAGACTCCTGGGCTGGCTCCTCTGTTGTACTTTTCATTCAAGATTAAGCAAATTATAAGCGCGTGATGTCAGATTAAACTCCCGGGGTAAAGCCCTTGAATACGACAACTTGAGCCGGGGTGAGATAACTTCCCTTCCAGCACGATAACGTAGCTTTGGGTGTTGGGAATTAAGCACCTTAGTACGATAGCTTAAACCTGTCGGGTATGTGAACGGACGTGTTTGTGAGGGAGAGTGAGATAACTTAGTTCCAATAACGATATCGTAGCTTTGGTCACTGGGAATTAACTCCGCCTCCCTCCCTCCTAGTACGATAGCTTAACCATTTTCGCTGTATCGTCGGAGTGAGGTACCTTAGCTGTAAGTAAGGATAACTTAGCTTTATGGGTTAAGAATGAAGGCCTTTTTAGAACGGTATCTGAAGCTCTTGCTTGGAGTAACTTCGGTGTTTATTAGTAATACTACGACAGCCAAATTCCCAGCACGATGTCTTGGCTTTGAGGGTCGGCACCGGAGCCTATCGGTAACCTGATGTTGACGGTAGCGTAAATGTTTATTAGTAAGAAAATGAACACGTAACTCCGGGTACAATAATTATCGTAACTTTGAGCATCAGGAATTAAACCATTTACTACGATATCTTAAACTTACACAACGGCATCATTAATTAATTTAACTTAACAGTAATGTAAGTATAATTACTGATAATTCATCCTTTGACCAGCGAGGTGTTATGCCCTTCAGTGCAGTATGTTGATGTCAGGTACACGGTCTAGTTGCAAAGGTTTTAAAACAGTTTATATCAGATTAACGTTTACATAATCTAACCTAACTTAATCTAACCAATTTTAATTTATGAGAATCAACTCTTTAAATAACAAATATCGTATTATCGTATTTATAAACGTTCATGTGTGTTATAGAAAGGTGTTGAAAGAGAAGTGACTAACGCGCTGAGCATCAAACAGCTGACTGACTCGTATCATCCACAGCGGAGGGTGAACACGGAGGAAAATAATATATTTAGGATATTAACCTGGTGACCTTTGACCCTTCAGTCCCACAAGGATATGTCTCTTGTTTACCTGTTGACCTGAGACACTTATTGTTGATGCTGTTGTTGTTGATGTTTGTTTTTGCTGTTGTTGATGTTTGTTGTTGATGTTTGTTTTCGTTGAGGTTTGTTTTGTTGTTGTTGATGTTTGTATTGTATTTTTTTTGCTGTTATATAATGTTATGGTTTATGGAGAGATAAGATGTTGTTTTTGTCTAAGACCTTAAAAGTGTAGTGGGTGATGTGGTGGGTGTTGAGGTGGGTGATGTGGTGGGTGTTGAGTTGGGTGTTGAGGTGGGTGATGTGGTGGGTGTTGAGGTGGGTGTTGAGATGGGTGTGGGTGTTAGTGGGTGATGTGTGGGTGATGTGGTGGAGGGTGGAGTGTTGGGTTGGGTGTAGTGGGTGTTGGGGTGGAGTGTTGGTGGAGGTGATGTGGTGGGTGTTGAGGGTGGGTGGTGAAGGTGGTGATGTGGTGGGTGATGTGGTGGGTGATGTGGTGGTGTGGTGGGTGGTGGGTGTTGTGGTGGGTGTTTTCCTCGTAAGTATTCGATTCCTTTGTGGCATGGCTGTCCACCGTGGGAGTGAGGGCAGAGTAAGTGGGAGGGGGTATGGAAGAGGGGTGAGGCAGAGTAAGTGGGAGGGGGGTATGGAAGTGGGGGAGTAGTGGGGGTGAGGCAAGTGAGAGTGAGGAGGTTGGGGATAGTTCTGAACACCGGGAAGCATTATGGGAGGTGGGGGGGCGAGAGGTTGTGCTGAGGAGGAGAGGAGAGGGAGAGGAGGTGTGAGGGAGAGAGGTGTGAGAGGGAGGGAGAGAGGTGTGAGAAGAAGGTGTGAGAGGGAGGGAGAGAGGTGTGAGAAGAAGGGGGAGACAGGTGTGAGAAGTGAGGGAGAGAGGTGTGAGGGGGAGGGAGAGTGGTGTGAGAGGGAGGGAGAGTGGTATGAGAGGGAGGGGTGGAGTGGTAATGCTGTGAACCAGAGAGAGATAATGACATTCCTTAATCGAATAGCCTGAGCAGAGAGAGAGAGAGAGAGAGAGAGAGAGAGAGAGAGAGAGAGAGGCTACAATACAGATTAACCTCTCTCTCTCTCTCTCTCTCTCGGATGGTGTAGCCTCTCCCTTTGGCAGTCCCTTGCTTATTAGTGAGGGAGGTGTGGTGGTGGTAGTGAGGGAGGTGTGATGGTGTTAGTGAGGGAGATGTGGTGGTGGAGGTCACTGATATGCTTCTACATCTTTAACATCACCTGAAGGCGTCATGAGGAGCCGCGTGCACACTGTATCACACACACACACACATACATACATACACACACACACACATACATGCATACATACATACATACATACATACATACATACATACATACATACAGGAGAAAGAGAGATATTTTTTCAGTGTATATTAGGAGTGAATATGTAAAGCAATGGAAGTGTATTTGTTCTGTGTATTAAAAGTGTGTATATCCGAAGCTCAAACCATTGGTGTATACTGTATATTTAAGCCTCACTTCCAATACTTTTTATTATATTTTACAACACTATATTAATCCAATCATAACAACAACAACAGGTAAAAAAAATGAAACTTCAACAATTGATAATACTTCTATAAAAATATTCTCAGAGATGAAAATACACGTTCCATTATTACCTAACGTAACCTAACCTAACCTAACCTTAACCTAACCTAACGTAACGTAACCTAACCTAACCTAACCTAACCTAACCTAACCCTAACCTAACCTAAAACTCAAGCTATTCCCCTCTATATAACATAACTCTGAAAGCTAATTATAACATCACCGCTATGTTAATATTTCATACACTAGCCGAGATAATGACCGCAAGTACTGGTATAATGAACTGGTTAATGCCGTCTTATACAATGTAATCTGAGATCATATATAATAATCCGCTATAAATTCCAGGAAATGTATATCATATTTTTACATTTTTTACAATTTATATTTTCCTAAGTGAGACCAATGTAAGTATTTCTGGAGATGTTTAATGGCTTTTAATACTGATGTGTAGAGAGAGTAAGTCATTCTCTCTCTCTCTCTCTCTCTCTCTCTCTCTCTCTCTCTCTCTCACACACACACGAAAGTACCCGAGATGGTATTTTTTTTTATGTTTTGTTATATTGTTGTTGTTGTTGTTTGGTAGGAATGTTTTATAGGCCAAACGAGTGTTTTTGTCATTGTTATTATTGGATAAGTGTCCAGATATATACGGTAACCTAACCTAATCTTAGCCCATAGCCGGTTATAGAGTATGTGGTGAATAACAGCAATTTGGTGTTTGTTGTGGAGAAAACGAGAAAGAATTGGTGTTTTTTTATTTATGTGATGTTATGTTTGAGGGAAGTTATGTTATGTCATGTTATGTTATGTTATGTTATGTTATGTTAGAGGTAAGTTGGTTTGGGTTGGTTTAGGTTATGTTAGGTTAGGGGCTTGTTAAGTGGGGTTATGTTTGGTCAGGCAAGGTTAGATAAAGTTAGATTAGGGGTTGGTTAAGTTAGGTTATGTTAGGATAGGTTATAGGTTAGATTAGGTCTAATTAGATTAGATTAAGTATGGTTAGATTAGATCAGGTTAGGTTAATTAAGTTCAGGTTAGGTTAATTAAATCAAGGTTAAGTTAGGTACGGTTTAGGTTAGGTTAATTAAGTTCAGGTTAAGTTAGGTTAGGATAGGTTAGGCTAGGTTAGGTTAGGTTAGGTTAGGTTAGGTTAGGTTAGGTTAGGTTAGGTTAGGATAGGGACACATTATTAAAAAAAAACGAAAAAACGAGAAAAAATACTAAGTGTAGCAAGGTATGGTCATGTCCTGGGCTCGGGCTAACACTCAGTATGCAGGGCGGCTGTTGAGAATTAAAGATCTCTCGCCAAGTAAGAGTTTGTAAGTATGCTGAACGATCCTCTTAAAATTTACCAGAAGAAACTTTGTAAGAGACCGGCCCAAACTTAGCTCCGGGCTCTCATGGGCTTAACTACGGCTTGGATAAAATTTAGTTGTGCTCTCTCTCTCTCTCTCTCTCTCTAATACTCTCTAACACTCACTCACACTTTCTCTACGGCTATTACTTATCTCTTTCTTTCTTACTCTCTTTCATTCTCTTCTCCCTCTCTTCATTCCTTCTCTCCACCACCATTTACTGTCTCTCTCTCTCTCTCTCTCTCTCTCTCTCTACTGGTAAGACTCAGGGTGGCGGTGTCCATGGGCCTTAAGCGGATTGTTTCTAATATTAATAAAAGTTAGCAGCACGGAGACTCTCCAGCCTGCCTGACGAAGCCCCGCCCGGAGGTCTCTGTTCATCCCTGTGTTAAAACTTGTAGTGCCGTGAAGTAATGTTATTAATAGTGGTAATATTGTACTGCTGTTATTTATGACAATGCTGGACTGTTAATAATAATCATGATAGCGTGGTTACTAGTGATGATATAATAACGAAAATAGTAATAGTAACAACAATGCAATAATAATAATGATAATAATAATAATAATAATAGTAATAATAACAACACATTAGAATGGACACTAGCGTTGAAAAGTATAGACTATGTACACTACAATAAACTGTATAATGTGATATTGAAGTGAGAATAAATATAACGAAGTCAATTAATTTATGAAGTACTGATAAATATTTTTTATAGCTGCTTACAGAAACCAAACTGCTTCTAGTGTAATGTTGATAAAAATAAACTAACATTTGTGTGTCATGTTAAATATATTAAACTTAGTAACACAATTGTATATGAAATGTTTATATTCCTGGCCTGAGATTCATACCATATGGGTTGTAGGAATATATACCACTGAAATACACAAATATACAGAAAATTATACTGTGTTCTAACTTATCACTGACATATACACGGTAAACTACGACCATTAGCCACACACTATACACTGACATACACGGTAAACTACGACCATTTGCCACACGCTATACACTGACATACACGCTTAACTACATTACGTCAAACACCACCAGTCATACATCACCTAATAACCATACTATCGCCGGCGAGGGGCTGATGAATGACAGGTGAACGGGGCGGTGAATGAGGCTGCTGGTGTGTTTACATGAATGAATATTGATATGACGTATATTTACTACCTAACACTGTTTATATGAGTGTTGAAGGGTCAGTGTTTATGAAGGCTGTGACATGGGTATAGTGTGTGTGTGTGTGTGTGTGTGAAGGATTATACACGAAAAATGGAATAATGCTCTTTTTTAGTGGATATAAGTTTAGAACAGATACCTACAATAATAATAATAATAATAATTTGAAGGAGAATAATAAAACTAATAATGATAGTAAAAAAAATAATGGTTTTTTTAATGAAGACACAAAAGGTATTCATCATCAGGTGAAAGCGAGAGGCGCAGTTTGATGCTTGTGTGTGGGCATAAACGGTCTCACCCAAAGTAACATGCAACCGGTGGCGACAGTAATATCAAGTCACTCGTATTGGTTCATTGTTATTTCTGTCATGGTGCTGTGGTGATGGCCTCGTCCTTACCTTTCCTTGCCTTTCCTTGCCTTTCCTTGTCTCTCCTTGTCTCTCCTTACCTCTCCTTGCCTTTCCTTACCTCTCCTTACCTCTCCTTGCCTCTCCTTACCTCTCCTACCAACACCTGCCAGCTGCTCATGTTGTGTATAGCGTGGTGTATGTCAACCTGGATATATGGTGTCCCTTAAAAAAAAAAATGCCTGACGTTAAGAGTTGTGTCTAAAAATATATCTTTCTGACTCAACAGACGAAGGATTTTGACAACCATACCGAGACAACAGGAGTCACAGTGTTCATTTTGAAATTCATCGACCCCCTCCCTCCTTGAAGATACGATTTTTTTTTTAAGTATTTACGTCTGTTAAGGTCTTGTTTTTATCCAGAACCTCATTTTGATTATGCAAGGCCACTCACCCAATCATAGTGAAGAGTTAGAATCGATAACATTACGTCACAAGTCCAAGAAATAGCATGCTATTTGAAGTCTCTCTCTCTCTCTCTCTCTCTCTCTCTCTCTCTCTCTCTCTCAGTAACCGTGCCTTATAGCCATTGTATTCATTCATATGTAACTACTTTATATCAATACTACTACTTCAATATTTTAAAGCCTTATGAAAGATCGCTGCGAGTAGAAAGTTTACCTTAACATTCTTCACAAATGACGAAGGGATCTATAGGATTTTGGGGGGTTTAAGTGAAGAAAGCCTTTGAGATAACCTATCGGGGAGAAAGATAAATATTTCCCCCGTCAGACGCAGTAAACACGGGGCGGGACTTTGGGCAGCGTGAAGTGTCGGTGGCCGCGTTTATATTCCGGGTGAGTGTAAGTTTGAGTTTGTGTGGCTGACTGGCTTCAACTTCTCTCGTTGACGCTGATGGTCGTAAAACTGAGGCAATCTCTCTCTCTCTCTCTCTCTCTTTCTCTCTCTCTCTCTGGCTGTCTGTCTTTCTTTCTTTTTTCTCTGTGTGTGTGCGCGCGCGTGTTCTCGTATCATGTAACAGATACCGTGGCGAAGTTGTTGAGGCCGGAGACTGGGAGATGATGAACCACTTGCCAAGTTTGAAGCCTTGTGTCGAGCCATTATCCTGAGGGGGAAGGGGAGGGGTGTTCAGCAGTCCACGGTAGGAACGCCAAGGATTACGTCTAAGTGAGGGGTTACCAAGTGTATGTCGTGAGGAGAGTTACTTGGATGGTGTAGTGAATCGTAGTGTTAGTTATGGTTGGTGGCTTAAACACACTTTTCTCATTTCATCTAAGGTTTTGATCCTATTGATGTTTTTTATTGGTGTATTCGAGAGAGAGAGAGAGAGAGAGAGAGAGAGAGAGAGAGAGTGAGGTGACGCCAGCGAGGGAGGGGAGCGCTGTGTACCTTATGTTTATGTCTGCTCGGGTTGCCACGTGGGTCTGACGTTGCATGTTTATGTGTATACCCGAGTACTTGTTGGTATGCATGACTCAAGCGGGTGATTTACGTTTATACACAATTACACACTATCATTATACTTGTATTTATTTGAGTACTCTTATCAGGCTATGGGTGTATCACAACCAGTGTGTCATAGTGTGTGTACTGGCCATCGTGGGGTGTAGTACACTCGCCCCCCAAGTGAGAGAGAGTTTTAATTTCCTGGCGGTGTAGAATTTTTGGGAAGATCCATTTACCTCCCATGTTTTGTGTCTGTCCTTCACTGATGGTGGAAGTTGATGTAAATCGATTAGTGAGTGGGGCGTGATCAGAGGGAGATGGTTATCCTGTGCTGTTGGTGAAGTTGTCCGGTGCCGCTGAGTTATTTCCCGACGCCGCGTTACACAACTAGCCGACTTTAGGTGTTGGCGGCGGTCGTACTACCCTAAACCAATTTTACACATAAATGACTTACTGGCCTGTCACGCTCAGTAATGTGGGACACCATGGCCTGTCACGCTCAGTAATGTGGGACACCATGGCCTCTCACGCTCAGTAACGTGGGACACCATGACCTGTCATGCTCAGTGACGTGGGACACCATGACCTGTCATGCTCAGTGACGTGGGACACCTTTATTGTTTTACTGTTTCCAAAACTTTGTTTTTGTCTAGTTTGTTGTTTTTAAGAACTTTACAACTGTGTTTGGGGTTCCGTGATTTACGTCTCCTCTTGTGGATACTGTTTCTTTTGTTTGTGTGTGTGTGTGTGTGTGTGTGTGTGAATTGACTGGAATACCTGGTGTAGAAATTTAACATAATTTACATAATTATACAACACTGTATATATAAATAAGCAAGTGTTATATTTTGTTACATTATTCATAACTATTATTTTTATATGCGGTACTGTTATACATTATTTAATGAGTTGTTATTGTGTGTTTCAGAGTGTGTTGCGGGAGCTGGAGGGGAAGAAGCCACAGTTGGACGAGCTGGTGGCCTCTGCTGACAGTCTCAAGGATGACGCCTCCCGCACACAGCTGCATCAAAAGGGTGAGTACACACGTGTACACCTGTAATTGCCTACACCTGTTGACCTGACTTACTCGTACGTTATAACCTTTTGTTACAGACACCTGTGGGGTAATTACAGCCTCGGCTTGTCTTTATTATTTTTAAACAGATATGTCTCTGAGTGTCGGTACTAATTTATTTTGGGAACTATTTTTGAAGTAATTAACCGTGTTACTTATCGTGTCGACATTACGCACTTGTCGTTTCTTCCCACAATCGTTAGAGTTCGTGTCGTCAAGATGGATCAACACACACACACACCCTGGTTAAGTTATGACGGTTAATTGAGGGGTTAAGCTGCGCCAGTGACTCATTATCAACATTCGTCTTAAGGTTGACCACGAGGGAACAGTTTACAAGGGTTATTACACTTAGGTCTGTACACCCAGGCGATTTATGAGGCGTTTATCTTATGGACGCTTCTGTGGTAGATAAATGTGACGGTAAATGTTAAGTGTGACGGTGAGTATTACTTGTGACGGTAGGTATTAAGTGTGACGGTAGATATTAATTGTGACGGTAGATGCTAAGTATGACGGTAGATATTAATTGTAGATGCTAAGTATGACGGTAAATGTGTGACGGTAGCTGTTAAGTATGACTGTAGGTATTAAAAGCAACGCAAGATACTAAATGTAACAGATGTCTGTATTTATCACAAACATAAAGCAATCACCACTCTTGATTTATACACCCCTGTTAGCGATGAACGACCGTGATGTGACCGATACATGTTTGTCACCTCTCTTTGACCCATTCTGACCTTGTTTAAACCGAAGGACATGTTTATTACGTGTCTTTGTTTTAATATAGTTGTCATTGGGATATTTCCGTCGTAGTAATTATATCGAATGTTTTTTTTTATAATTGAAAGTTTATTGGCATTTGGTTGTATTAATTGAATGTTTGTATATCTCTCGTGGTTTTAGTCTATACTTGTCATAGGAGCATTATAGAATATTTGTCATATTAATAGTTGTCTATATTTAATATTTCCGAAGAGATTATGTAATTGCTTCACTCTGTTATACGAGTTTTGAGATTATTATTATTATTATTATTATTATTATTATTATTATTATTATTATTATTAGTATTATTATTATTGTGGGGAAAAGGCGAAAGGCGGTTATTGGCTTCAAGTTGGGTGGGTGAGGGAGTGTGTGTGTGTCGCCGCAACAAGTGTAGTTAACGGTGTCGGTATGGGACAAGTCGCACCATCAGCGTCTATTGAGAACCTATAACACCTTCCTGTTCCCTGTCCCCCTCTCCTCTCTCCCTGTCCCCCTCCCTGTCCACCTCTCCTCTCTCTCCCTGTCCCTCCTCCTCCCTGTCCCCTCTCCTCTCCTCCTGTCCACCTTCCTCTCTCCCTGTCCACCCTCCTCTCTCCTGTCCACCTCTCCTCTCCCTTCCACTCCTCACCCCTTTCATCCCTCCCTGTCCCTTTCACTCCTCCTCTCCCTTGCCACCTTCTTCTCTCTTTCCACCCCCGTCCTCCCTTTCCACCTCTTTTACCATCTTTCTTTCCTCTCCTATCCACCCCCATCTGTCCCTTCATTCACTGCTTTCTCTCCTTTACCCATTCTTCACAATTCCTTCCAATCCCCCATTTTCAATCCTCCTATCTGTTCCTGTTTCTTTTACCTTCCTCCCTATTCTTATTTTACCTTCTGTCTCCTCTCTCTCTCACCCTCATCTCCCGTTTCCTCCTCCTTTCTCCTCTTCCTCCTCCTCTTTTCTCCTTCTCCTCCTCCCTCCCAGTGTTCGATTTATCGGTCTCTAGCAACAGCAGCGAGTGGGTGTGCGAGGGATGGTCAAGGTGCTAGGCATTAATAGAGGTATCCTGGTCAGGTAGTACTTGTGACCCTTAAAGGCGGCTTATGGAGAGAGAGAGAGAGAGAGAGAGAGAGAGAGAGAGAGAGAGAGAGAGAGAGAGAGAGAGAGAGAGAGAGAGAGAGAGAGAGAGAGAGAGAGAGAGAGAGAGAGAGAGAGAGAGAGAGAGAGAGACTCCCCAAACACATGCATTATTCCCCCTTCATACATAAATACACCTGACCCTCCTCCCCTCCGACACCTGCCAGGAACTTAGGTCACGTGTGTATGAAAACCTACGTCCAGATTACTCAACAGAAAAGGTGTACAGTCCCTCCCTCCCCCCCCCTAAATTAAGTATCTTTACCTTTTGAGCATTAAAAAACCTGTTAATATTGGGTGGTTTATGTAACTCTGATACATTACAATGATATAGCAGAAAGTTTATACATTTATACAACACAAAGCAACGAGGGTTAATGTATTTTTGTACTACAGGGTGTCTACATGGTGGACTACAAGTAACTACGTAATGCTAAATATTAAGCCGGTCAGGGTATACAGCATGGATTAGTATTGTTGTTCACTAATACTCTTATACAGTAGAAAGTAGTATATTTAGTGGTCGATAAACGTATACAACAGAGCGAGTCAACAGCAAATATGCAGAATTACTGATTATTTTTAGCGCTGTTGTACACTACACATACATATGTATAGAGGATTATACAAATGTCGTAGTTTAGTGTTACAGGATTACAGCGGTACAATATAACACACACATAAACTGCTTCCTATTAGTTTTACACTTGTATATTGTCTCCCGTGGTGATTGATGCTTTTTATACCCTCAAATTAACTATATTTTATACCGTCGACATTTTTCGGATAGTTCGTTCGTAATGACAAATTATATCAGATTTTTCTCTACAGGTAAAGTGGAATAATTAACTTACGATAATGGTTTAATTTTATTTATTTTTTTTAATCAAGTGAACAATCGTAATTTTTTATTCGGTTAAAAATAACATTAATTGCACAGGTAGAATGACTGTGACGTGAACAATGAGTAGTATCTATCAGGTGTGTGTTGTAAAGGTAAATTATGACATCCATTCATAAAGGGACAAACTTCCCTTCATTCATACAACTCTAGAGATCAAATGAAAATAATGGTTAGGGACGTGGGTGAGGGAGGTGTAGGTAATGGAGGCGTGGGTAAGGGCGGTGTGGGTGAGGAAGGTGGGTGAGGACGGCGTGGGTGGTTGACAAGCGGGCGGGCGGTATAAATGCATTGTGTGCGTCCTGGAAGGTGAAATCTTGGAGACCTTTCTTGGCTCTAAAACCCACAGGTAAGACGTATTCTCTCCTTCGATCTCTGGCGGACGGGGCCACTCTGGGTGGGGGGGGTCGCGGAGCTATATTTAGTGGAAGTTTAGGTTGAGGGAGCGATAATGCTGGTTAAAGTTGGAACTTGTTTAGGAATCAATAAGATAATAAAACATTGAAGGTCGACCTGCTGGGTTGTACTGTGTCGAGGTGAAGGAGGTGGTGTGGGTGGGTGAGGGTGGTGTGGGTGGGTGGGTTGGTGGTGAGGGAGGTGGTGTGGTGGGTGAGGGAGATGTCTCTTACCAGAATATGAGTTATGAAGGTGAACAGTCAATTGATGTAAGTGGGTTGATGACCGGCTAGTGACAGTCAGTTTACGAGAGAGGGTGCTGAGTGGGTAGTAATAGTAGTACACGAGAGGGATCGATCTTGAGACAGTCGAGCTACTTTAAGACTATACATTGATGGGAAGTGTAGCTGGAGGCAGAGAGGTAGTCCATAGAGGGAGCATCATATAGTGGTAACAGAGCGAGTCATTCAGTACAGGTGTGTTAGCGGCAGGTAGATGTTACAGGTGTGTTGTTGGTAGGTAATATGATGCAGATGTGTTGGCGGCAGATAGCTGTTACAGGTGTGTTGGTGGTAGGTAAGATGATACAGGTGTGTTAGTGGTATTATAAGGAGACGACATTACGGGTGAAAGAGAGAAAACATAGATAATACTCTACAGGTAAACGAGGTAATTATTACACAAAAAGGTGTACGGAGAGCATTATCGATACATGATATACCGGTAAAGGAGGGTTATATTGTGGAGGAGAATGTTAGCAGGAGCAGGTTGTATTAGGTTGTATTATATAAAAGTTGTTGGTAGAGGAGGAGTATTTTGTAAAGCAGATGTGATGTCGTTTAATTCTGAAAATGTTGGGGAGTTTTCTGGCCCTTGGTCCCTGGGGAGGTGTAGTGGAAGCCGGAGTGAGTCGGGGGCTTGACAAGAGGGGAGGGAGGGGGGACTTGACGGTGAGGGCTGTGGGCTTGGCGGTGAGGGAGGGCTGTGGGCTTGAGGGTGGGCTGTGGGCTTGGCGGTGAGGGAGGGCTGTGGGCTTGAGGGTTTGACGGTGGGGGCTTTCAGGCTTGACAGTGAGGGACTAGATGAAGGGCTCATATTTGACGGAAGATTATAGGCTGATAGGGGTTGAATAGGGTAGGACTTCACACAGGAGCGAGTGATGGGTAAAGGAGGATTGATGGGAAGGAATAACCCCAACAGAATAGGAAGTGGCTAGAGAGGGAGTTGATAAAATAGAGTGGAAGAAGGAGGAGGACACTGTTGAGGCAGGAGTTGACTGTTGGTCCGGGCAATGGATCTCTCGTGGGATGGACCGCCCTGACGTGAAGGGTTAGAAGGACTTGAAGCGTTCTGTTAAGAGTGGTAGATATTATGTTATTGCGTTCAGTTTGAGAGTCGCATATATGTTAAGAGTTCACTTTCATACAATACGTTGCGTTCTTTTGAGTGTGTCTGTATACCTGTCTGTCTCACGTCGTGTTTGCGTAATGACAAGTGATTGTTTGTGACAGGTGAGGTCGGTAGCTTTAGTGTTCCGTCAAGTCTGTAACGCTAATTGAAGATGAAGATAATTTGTGTGGGTAAAGGAGACTAAGGAAGATATGGAGAGACTAATGAGGGAATAACAAGAAAAACAGACGATAAATAAAGTTAGGAATACATGAAGGTATGGAAATTGAATGACTGAAGTAAGGAATGGAAGAATGGATAGATTAAAGAAGAATGGAGGTTGGAAGAGGTAAAAGAAATAGATGAAAGAAAATGGAAAGGGCAAATCATTTTAAAAGGTTTCGGAGATGGAGGAGGAGGAGGAGGAGGAAGATATGAAGAATGAAAATACGTGAGACGGCGGAGGATTGCTCGAGAGGGCGAAGGATTGCTCGAGACGGCGAAGAAATGTTAGAGACGGCTGTAGAACGATGGATACAGAGTCACAGGTTAGATACAGCCGAAACACCTGCCACAGCTTTGGAAAGATTGAAGTTACAGATCTATTAGTTAAAAATGAAAGCTTTATAAAGTAGGGACATGACCTGAGGTGAACGCGGCTTATAGAGCGAGATAAAGAGTGTGTGTGTGAGAGGTGGTGTTATGGCCAGTCAGACGAGGGACGGAGGTGGGGGAGGGAGGTAGAGGAGGGGGAGGTGGAGGAGGTGAAGGGAGGGAGAAGTGAGCATCCCGATGGACCCAGAGGTGGACGTGTGCTTGCGTGTCAGCGTTCTCCTTCTCTCTTCCACTCGCCTCCATCTTCCTACCTTCCTTCTCTTCTTCCCCTCCTCCTCTTCTTCCCCCTTCCTCTCTTCCTTCCCCGATCCTCCTCTTCCTACCCTTCCTCCTCTTCTTCCCCTTCCTCTCTTCCTTCCCCGATCCCCTCCTCTTCCTTCCCAAATCCTCCTCTTCCAGCTTCCCCCCGTCCTCCTCTTCCTTCCCCTTCCTCCTCTTCCTTCCCCGATCCTCTCTTCCTTCCCGTCCTCCTCTTCCTTCCCCCTTCCTCCTCTCTTCCTTCCCCCCTTCCTCCTCTTCCTTCCCCTTCCTCCTCTTCCTTCCCCTTCCTCCATCTTCTTCCCTTCCTGCCATTTCCAATCTGGCGTCCATTACTTCCTCGCCCCTGTCCTTGCCTTCTCACTCTGCTTTTATCATGCTTTTTCTTCCCTTCCCATCTCCATCCCTCCTCCCCACCTTCCCCACCTACCATCATCCCTTCCTCTCTTCCTCCTCTTCCTCACCATCATCCTTCCCTCTCTTTCCCCTTCCCTTCTTCATCCCTGACCTCCTCTTCCCTAGTGGTTCCTCGGCCTCTTCTCCTTCTCCTGGCGTTAGATCAATGGCGACCCCCCACGATCGTCGCCTCATCCACCTTCCCTCCCTCCCCGTGATTTACACACACCGGTCTCTCCAGGATAAACGCGGAGGACGGCCTGATCTCCCGGGCGGGGTCCTCAAACGTCGCTGGGGGGTTCCGGGAAGCCTTCTGCTGCGGCGTTGGTCCGGTGGCGGGGGATATTAGCTCTAATGTAGTCCGGGAATTTTCCACACGAGCTGCTGGTCTTATAGGGTCTGACCTGATCTGTTATGGGTTTTGAGTCTTTGATGTGGGTTCTGGGTTTCCTTTTTGGGTCTTCTAAAGACGGTATCCTTCTGTGGTGTGGTTACTTAGGAGGGGTAGGAGGAAGAAGCCAAGACCTCCTGTGGGACTTCCTGAGATCTTGTTCGAGTCTCCAGGATTCCTATGTGGAGGCCTCTCTGCCTTGCTATATACTTCAGTGTCCTGCAGGAGTCGGTAACCTCTCCTCCTGAGGATCTCGAAGACAGGAGCAGATTTATCCTCTGTGACTGACCATCCGTGACTTCTGGGGGTCTTGGCGGCTCCTGTGTGTCGTCTTAAGGAGTTCTCAGGAGGCTCAGCTGTTTCACGACCTGGTGTTTGTCGAAGGTATTCTTTCTGTGATTCCTTTGGGTACTAAACAGGCCGCTTTAGTTTACAAACATTTTGGTCTTCATGATTTATTGTTCTCGTTCGTATCTCTAGTTCTCATATCTGTCGTTATCGTTAACTCGTTCAGATTTCTTGGTCTGTTGTTCGTGTGACTTGTGGTTTGTGTTTGCCATGTGATGTACCGTCTACGAACTTTCATTCTTTCTTAACTGTTTATAAAGTCAAATAAAAATCACGAGTGAAATATTAGTGTGGTAAACTTGGAACCCTGAAGGTGGTGGTGGTGAGGCGTCGTAAGTTACACCGCACCTGAGAGAACGTCTGTGTCGGCAGGTCACATTTTTTGTGAGGAGTTGTGGTGTCGTAACCCCACAACACTGAAAATTATGTTAAACGGTAAGTTCATCCCGCGGGAGGAGTTTGTCGTGTAGTAAACTCACAACACGGAGGGTGTGAAGTTATAAGTTAAGATTATTATTTTAGATGGTGAAATATATTTGTATCCCTTGTTTTGTGCTCCTGTTAACGTGTCGTAATAAAGTACATTGTTCCTGAATAATGATGCTGTACCGTCGTAGTTAGGAAATTTATGTACCTGTACTTTTCTAATGATGTTTCTGTACTAATATAGTTCTGAAATCGTTGCACAAAACCACCTGGAATTAACTTTACACCTGTCCCTTAGTTTGTGTATTAACAACAACAGAATGAGTGTTCTCAGGTGGGTGGAGGTCGAGGCGGTGCCCTTGAGCGTGGGGATCAATCGCCAGAGCAAAGCGACCACAGGAGGTAAACACTGTGTAAATCTCATTATCTTTAACGCTGATCCACCTGTGTCACCCACCTGCTCCAGCGGGGGGGACTTGTGCGGAGGGGGGTGAGGGTAGTGAAGCTAGCTGTCCAGGGGGTGAAGGGGGAAGTGAAGCCAGCTGTCCAGTGGGGAGGTCAAGGGGAGGGGGGGAAATGACCAGTGGTAACGGGAATGTCAACACAGCCAGTCCCTTCCCTTCCTTGATATCCTAAAGACGGTATCTCGCCCTTGTGAGAGAGAGAGAGAGAGAGAGAGAGAGAGAGAGAGAGAGAGAGAGAGAGAGACCCTTTACATCAGAAGGAAAAGATATACAAGCAGTTACAATGGCTACAGTAATAGTCGTAACTTAATCGCAGAATAACAAGGCTGTGTTGACCAAAATTCTTTCCAGTGTTATGGTCAGCTGTTGTTATTGTGGGGCGTCGGGTGCTGCTCCAGTGTACAGTATGTGTGTGTTGATTCTTCACTTTATAACGAGGGGAAAAGTAAGTTTCTTGTTTATTATTATTATTATTATTATTATTATTATTATTATTATTATTATTATTGTACTGGCTTCACTGTAGAATTCTTATTACAGGTTTGTGTGTTTGTTTGTTATTCACGTCATCGTAATACGTCACTTGTCTCATATCATTCTTGTGGGTTAATACAAATTTTTTCGTTGTATAAATTCAACGTGTGGTAATCTCTTCTCTATTCCTCGTTCGTAACTTTCGTAATTTTTCCTCGCATCATCTTTATCGTTCACACTTTTTGCTGTCTAGATTTCACACTAATACTTCTTATTCCTCCAATCATTTCTAATCTTTTTTGCACATTTGTTTTGTTACCGTCTCATAAATTTATATTCCTTAAATTTAAACCTTTTTCGTCTCTCATTCACTTGCTTATTAAATCCTCACCAGAGTTCTTCTTGTATTCTCAGTCAGTCAGTTGGTTCTTCTCTCTCTCTTAATCTGTTCTAGTTTTTTGTTTTTTCCCCAAATCTTTCCTCATCCTCTGCCGAAATCGCCCTCCTTCCTCAGAATCGCCCTTATCCTCCATATAAAATTTCCCTCACACCTCACAAATCTCCCTCATGTTCTTCACACACACACACATACACAGATCTCCCTCGTCCTTCACAGCAGTTTTCTTCCCTCATACTACACGAATCTCCCCTCAACGGGCGTCCTTCACCCTAACACATCGCTTCCATAACCAGTTGGCGCTCGAGCAATCACCATTTGCCTCTTCTCCGCGGCCTCCCCCACCTGTCTCGCCCACATACACCTGTTGGTCGCGATTTGTGTGCATCGGGTCGACCCCCTTTGGCCCGGGTTATGTGTCTGCCTGAGGGGAGGGTGGGGAGGCTGGAGGAGGAAGAGGAGGTTTTATGGAAGGGAGTTGGGGGAGTAGGTTGGTGGGATCGGTAGTGGTGGGTTGGAGGTGGAGGAATTGGAAGTTTTGTGGAAGGGGATTGGGTGGGGAGTAAGGAGGAGAGGGAGGATGTTATTGGTTGGAATGGGATGGGATGGGGAGGAGGGTAAGTAGGTGGGGGAAGTAGATAGAGTTGGGGAGGAGGAGGTGGTTTGGAAAGGTGGGTGGGGAGTAAGGAGGTGGGGAGGTTAAGGTGGGTAGGAGGAAGACTGGATAATGGTGGGAGGGGGAGTAATAATGAGCTAGGTAAGGAAGAGGGAGTAAGGAAGTGATGGATGTGGAAAGGAAGAGGAGGAAGATGTAAGGATTGGTGAAGTAAGGAGGGGAGGTGGGGGGAGGAGGAAGAGGTCATTTTCGAAGGATGAGGAGCGAGAGGAAGAGAAGAAAAGATGAAGAAAATGTTAAGAGAAGTGGCTGGAGGAGAAACATGATAAATGAGAGGATAAGAGAAGATAAACGAGAGAAAGAGTAAAGAGGGATAAAAGTAAAGTGGAGGTTAAGAGGAATATTGAGAAAGAATGAGGAAAGGTGAGGTGAGAAAGATGAGAATGAGGAGAAGGGAGACGAGAGAGAGAGAGAGAGAGAATAAAACGGGAGTAAAAATTATTTAGGAAGAGAGAGACTGACTGACTGACTGAACGACTGACTGACTTAAAATATTAATAATTGTGTTGATAACCTGATAAACACACTTAATCTCTCTCAATAATTACATATCAGGTTATAATTATGATCACCGATACACCGTAAATTAACCCATTACCTTACAGTTAATAGACAGTGAATAATATAGCCCCGATGCATGGTCAATTATTTCCATTAATTAATATCACCTGTGGGTATTTCAATATTAACACCTGATTTGGGTTTCAATTCCACCTCACCCCCCACACCCATTAGAATTCCACCTCTCCTCCACCCATCTGATTATATTTACGTGATGATGACCGCTTAATGCACTCAGAATATTGAAGTTTGCCCAGTTAATGTAAGTAAGTGTAGACTCTGGGCGTTGAAACACCTCACACGGCACAGTATAAACAACAACTTGGCTTATTTTCTTGCAGTAAAGTTTCATTCTAACCAAAATGTGGAGTTATAACATTGGCCGAGAGACACGACACATGGGTTCTGGTTTTTTTTTTCCTCGTGTTTTTTTTTCCGTGATTGTGGTTGCTTATTAGATCGGTTTTGTTGTTGTTGTTTAGTGATTTTTGTAATTTATGTATTCTTTGGTTGTTTCTGAAGTTGATTGTTGTTGTTGTTGTTGTTGCTCCAAAGATTGTTGTTATTGACATATTCTTTGTTTATTATCGTTACGAATTGGCATTGTTTTTGGTGATATATTGAAGAGGAGTGATCCTTGAGAGAGAGAGAGAGAGAGAGAGAGAGAGAGAGAGAGAGAGAGAGAGAGAGAGAGAGAGAGAGAGAGAGAGAGAGAGAGAGAGAGAGAGAGAGAGAGAGAGAGAGAGAGAGAGACTTAGCAATCTGTTTATGGTGGTTAATTTATAGAGAAGCCAAGAATCTACCTTCGTTTATCTTGTCTGAATGTCTGTCTGTCCTGCCTCACTCTGGGGGGAAGGGGAGGAGGGAGTGTTGGTGGTTTTACATTTCCTCTGTAGTGGCGTTCTCTGTTTGCGTTCTTGATCACCGTAGTTTTTGTAGTAGTTTTTTTTCACTCTTCCTGCGTTCATATAGTAGTGGAGTGGCGTTTTCAGAGGGGGGCGTTTTGCTATCGTCTGGGCCAGATTGTCGCGTTCTTTATCCTGTTGACTACGGCGTTTTTTTTTGTGCATGGGCGTTCTTAATGATTTCTTATCGTCGTTGTCTGGGATTGTTCTGTGCTATTGGTTTGTTAGGAGCGTCTTTTGTCAGCGGTGTGTGTGTGTGTGTGTGTGTGTGTGTGTGTGTGTGTGTGTGTGTGTGTGTGTGTGTGTGTGTGTGTGTGTGTGTGTGTGTGTGTGTGTGTGTGTGTGTGTGTGTGTGTGTGTGTGTGTGTGTGTGTGTGTGTGTGTGTGTGTGTGTGTGTGTGTGTGTGTGTGTGTGTGTGTGTGTGTGTGTGTGTGTGTGTGTGTGTGTGTGTGTGTGTGTGTGTGTGTGTGTGTGTGTGTGTGTGTGTGTGTGTGTGTGTGTGTGTGTGTGTGTGTGTGAGCGAGCGTATTGTTCTGGCCTGGGGGCTCATTTCACTCAGAAATGGCTCTTGCTCTGTATTTTTACCTCCTCGTTTTATTAATGTTTGTGCCTCAAGGTGGTGTGTTATTTTTCCCCTCCAGTTGTTCTTTATTGTTTTCTTAACTTCAGGTTTGTGTGTTGGTTTTATTGGGGTTTTTAATTCCTCTTCTTTATTTTTTTTTATTTTGTATTTTATTTATTTTTTCAGACCTTTTTTTTAGGTATTTTATATTTGTTTATACTCTCTGTGTTTATCAAATGGTACAAGGTGGTGATTTATGCAGTGTGGGTGTTATCTGTGTGTCAGGCGGGGATTAGGTGATAACTGACACCAATCCTACCTATCACCTCACACCCACCTCCTCACACCTACTCACACCCACCCACCCATCCCCACCCGCCCACTTACTCAAATGAGCTCGCTTAACCAGCCAGGAAGCTCGATCAGTGAGGGAGTGAGTGACCCCTCCTTCCTTCCTCCTCCTTCCTCCTCCTCCACCCAACTCGACGTCATCATCAATCATCATCATCACGTCCTCCTTCTCCTGTTCTTCCTCCACCTCATCTTTATTGCAGGTTTTTGTGTTGTATAGATAAACAAATGCCATTAGAGGGTCGCTGTTAAAATACTATGAGGGAGAGTCTTGTAGGGTAATGAGGTGTGTGAGGGGTGAGGGTGAGGTATAAGGGGTGAGGATAAGGTGTGAGGGGCGAGGATGAGGTAAGGAGGGGCGAGGATAAGGTGAGGGGGGCGAGGATGAGGTGAGGGGGGAGGATAAGGTGTGAGGGGGCGAGGATGAGGTGTGAGGGGGCGAGGATGAGGATTAGAGAGAGAGAGAGAGAGAACAGGTAAGGAAGTAGGGATAAATTAGCCGGGGTGATGGGCTTACCTAGGTAGCAGTCACCTGTGTTTACCTGAGCCACGAGAAGGAGTCATACCTTCCTCCTCCTCCTCTTTGTCTTCTTCCTCCTCCTCCTCCTCCTCCTCCTCATAAAAGTGTCTTCCTCATAATACCTGATCTGTGATGACCTAGAGTACTATAATGAGAAGAAGAAGAAGAAGAAGAAGAAGAAGAAGAACTTAGGATTTAGAGGATAACTGGAGTGAGTTGATGAGTTGGTTTGTGTAGGAGAGTGAAGTGATTGAGTGGTGGAGGCGGAGGAGGAAGGAGACAGAGGAAGAGTGATAAAGGAGGGAGAGTGGAGGAGAGGGAGACAGAGGAAGAATAGAAGTAGTATTAGTAAGAGGGGGGGGGGGGCAGTGACAGTTTCTTCAGAAGTAGGAAGGAATGAGAGAGGGGAGGGAGAGTTGAATAGAGGATAGAGGTAAATAGTAAAGGAGGAGCATAAGACGAGAAGGAGAAAGACACTAAAGAACAGACGAGAAGATAAATGTGAAGAAATGGTAGAAAAAAAAATGGGATGAAGTTCGGAAGCAGATGAATAGAATGCAGGAAGGAGGGGGGAGGCGCATGGGAAGTGGCAGTGAGAGTTTAAAGGGCAAGATGAGAGAGGGGAGGAGAATGAATTGTGACGGGGGGACTAATGGATAATGGAAATCGAAGGATAATGGTAGTGAGAGGAAGAGAGGGAGGGGGAAAAAGGAAGAGGAGGAGAGAAGAGAGAGAGAGAGAGAGAGAGATATAACCTACAGAAGACAAGATAAGGGAAGAGGGAGGATGAGGAAATAAGAGAATAAAAAAGACAATTAACGAAGAGGAGGATGAAATGGATAATAAGGAAGACACACAGGAGGAGAATAAACTAAATAAACCAGATAATAAAATAGACAAGGACTAGGGAAGGAGGATAAATCAATAAGGGCAGAGTTAGGAGTCAATAATATAAGTTTTCTTTGCTTTGTGTATCAGAGGTGGATGATCGTCATACTCGTTTCCTTGTGACAGCAAAGTAGTAGGTGGTGTGTGTGTGTGTGTGTGTGTGTGTGTGTGTGTGTGTGTGTGTGTGTGTGTGTGTGTGTGTGTGTGTGTGTGTGAGTGGAAAGAGCGAAGGTGTGGGGTGTGTGTGTGTGTGTGTGTGTGTAAGTAGGTGTTGGAAAGAGCGAAGGGTGTGTGGGAGGTGTGTGTGTGTGTGTGGGAGAGTAGCGAATGTGGGTGAAAGGCCAGAGGTGTGGGAAAGGACAGGGGTGGTGTGAAAAATGTGTGGGGAGGAGAAGGAGGTCAGAAGAGGTGTGGGAGGCCATGAGATATGTAGGAGGACATGAGAATTGTGTTGGAGACTAGGTTGATATGTGGGAGGCCCGGCGAACGTGTGGGAGACGAGGTATGTTGGGTATCCATGCAGGTCACTGGTGGCAGGCACGACAGGGGTGGCAAAATATTAAAGGTAAGGTTAGGGAAGTGGGTGTCGGTGGTGGTCAGGGTGTTGCAGGGGTGGTGGGTAGTGGGTAGGGTGTTGCAGGGGCGGTGGGTCGTGGGTAGGGTGTTGCAGGGGCGGTGGGTCGTGGTAGGGTGTTGCGGTGGCGGTGGGTCGTGGGTAGGGTGTTGCGGTGGGTCGTGGGTAGGGTGTTGCAGGGCGATGGGCAGGGTGGTCAGGGTGTTGCAGGGGCGGTGAGTGGTGAACAGGGTGGGCGGATGTTGCAGGAGCGGTGGGTGGTGAGTAGGGTGTTGCAGGGGCGGTGGGTGTGTCATCAGACTGGCCAGCGTCTTGAAGGTGTGTAGCAGGACCACTTACAGGCAGGACGAGGTAGAGCTGTAGGTGGGTCATTGTTGGGTGGTGTTTACACAAGGTTGACCAGTGTGTGTGTGTGTGTGTGTGTGTGTGTGTGTGCAGTATGTCCGTGTGTTTGTGCGTACTACTATTGCTTACATAATATTTATAATGCCCAAATGTAGAAGACAAGAAGAAAGGGTAAACCCTCCTCCTCCTCCTCCTCCTCCTCCTCCTCTTCTCCTAATACCCCCTGACAGGATGGAGTCGTCATCGGTCGCGTTAATTCACCCGGTGTGTATATCACGTCAGGTGGAATTTGTGATATAATTAGAATTTACTTGTGATGCCAATCAATCAGAGAATGATATATACATGTCATAAGTAATTTGCGCGTGTGTCTGTCAGGTTTGTATATTGATTAAACTGCGAGTGTGTCAGCTGGGAACGAGCGATCTCTCTCTCTCTCTCTCTCTCTCTCTCTCTCTCTCTCTCGTGACTTTGAGTGTAGTTGGTATTATTAAATGAAGGATTTTTCCCACGATACACCAGTTGAAAAGAGAGAGAGAAAAAAAAAGCTTTAGTGTTGTGTAATGAAAAATTAGAAATATAGAGCTATGTTAGTGATAGAAAATGATTTTTTTTTGCCTTTGGATGAAAAATGAAAATATAGCTTCTTTTTTTTTAAACATTGGGATATGATGATGTTATTTTCAATCAAAAAATTGAAGTATGGTGTTATGTTAGCTGTAATTAACAAATGAATATGTCGTTTTTGTTATTTGTGACGAAAAAAACAAACATTATAACGTTATTACACTACTAATGCATCAGAAAATATATCATGTGTTTGTTATACGTGATAAAAATAGACGAAAAATTATAACTATTTAGCTGCGTTATACTGTTTTAGAGAGGAACAAAAGATTACGGTGCATTTTGTAACAGGAAATTCTTAGGAGGGCGACGCGACAGAGGGTAAGAGGGGGAAGGGATGGTAAAGTATCGGGTCAAGCTGAAGGAGAAACAGGAAAGGAGTAAGATATTGGTCTGGTTGTTGCTTCTGCTGTCTGCTCTTCCTCCTCCTCCTCCTACTCCCCCCTCCTACTCCTACTCCTGCCTCCTTCTTGTGCCCTTCATAAGTTCCTACACCTGCCAATAGTTTCCTGTGGGAGGCGGAAGAGTACAAGGGGAGGGAGTGGGGGAGGGGGTGAAGGAGGTAGGATTGCATGAACAGGTATAACCAGTTAGGGAGGAAGAGGAGTAACGAGTACATGCACAGGTGGAAGTAGACGAAGAGTGGAGGAAGAGGAGGAGGAGGAAGAGCGCGTACATGGACAGGTAAAATGCAGGTAAACATTCAAATAAAAATAATGTAATCCACGTCATTATTACATATGCTATTAAATCGTATACATTACAATTAAGATTAAGCTCTATTTTATTTTTTGGTAGGGAGTACACTAATTACACTTGAGGGCATTAAAACAGATTAGCCAGTGCAGCGTCACCCCTTACCACCATTATTCACCCTCCCACTCATACACTAACGCGTTTAAAATGGTACTGTGTGTATATATACTGTGAGGGAAAATAGCATTATTATGAACGCTATTGTGAACCTACGACTCTGAAAAGGGAGGGTGTTGAATGTGTTTAAGGGTGGGGGGGTGGGGAGGGAGAGGGGATGGTGAGTAGATGTTTTTTGTAGTGTTGGTGTACGTAGTAGCTTGTAATCAACGTAATGCAGTGTAATTCTTTCCACTGTTAAATGCAAGGAGATTAAATGGCTTCAATTAAAAGGAAGGTGGGTATTATTACTGATGATGGATAGAGAGAAGAGCTTCAAGGCAGTGTTAGTAATTAAGAATATATATATATATGTGTGTGTGTGTGTGTGTGTGTGTGTGTGTGTGTGTGTGTTGTGTGTGTGTGTGTGTGTGTGTGTGTGTGTGTGTGTGTGTGTTGATAGATGTACTTAACTGTTTCAATGTGTTTTCGAGAGATACGCCAATTTGCAACCGTAATCTTGTGATGAAACCTGAGGAATGTGAAGGTCTTAGAGAGTACTGTAGTTAGTACCACTATCTTACAAAAAAAAAAATAAACTACCAAAAAACAAACAAGTATGTATCGTGTATCCGCTGTATCGTGGAGGTTAAAGACCATTACAAGACCATAAAATAAGACCACTAGTACTATATTGTGACCACCAGACCGCAGCAGTAAAGCGAAACGTTTTCAATTGCACGACAATAAAAGAGCGAATAAAAGTTATACTAGGAGCCGAGTGCATTGTGTTGCGCCAGGTCTGTAAGTAATGCCAGGTTAATGTACAAGGTGTTCTTGGGGCCGCCATCTGCCCTCTCAACCAGCCAGTCCAGGTGAAATAAAAGGGAGGAGGAGCAAAACAAAAGGTGAATGAAGTGGAGGTATTACATGCGATTGTATTGTGTTGCAAGGTTAGTCGAGTGGTGTTTATTGTGTTGGTAGCGGTGTGGTGGTCGTAGTGGTGGTTTGTGTTGTGGTGGTGTGTTGTTGGTGATGTATGTTGTTGTATGTTGAGTTGTGGTGTTGCTGTTGGTGATGTTGTCGTCTTGGTGATGCTTTTTGTGTGTTGTTGTGGGCGAACAAGGCGAGGCTAATGTGTGTCAAGCATATGAAATAAACCTCGAGAAGGATCCTCTGTTGCGTGGTTGACAGTAGTAAACGAAGGTTACAGAATGTGATGACGTAGTTAAAACAGCAGTTAAGTTTTGGCGTAATTAAGTGTAGGCGAAGTTAAGTGTTGGTGTAGTTAGGTATTGACATAGTTAAGTGTTGGCGTAGTTAAATGTTGACGTATTTAAGTATTGGCGTAGTTTAGTATTGACGTAGTTCGATGTCGACGTAGTTAGGTGTTGACGTAGTTAAGTGTTGACGTAGTTGGGTGTTGACGTAGTTATGTATTGGCGTAGTTTAGTTTTGACGTAGTTAGGTATTGACGTAGTTAAGTATTGGCGTAGTTACGATACAAGGAAGTGAAGGAAGGACTATTCTGCTTTAAAGTGAACGGTGCCGAGTATTTTCCACCGGGTTTTTCGTTTATTTCAGTTTGTTTGGACACGTTACCTTTGCCTGAATAATTATGTCCTGTTAAAGATTCGTGGGAGACTTGATTGTTGGTGATGTGTTTATTGCTAAAGTAAAATAACCGAATGAGTTGTTTTAGGTATACCAAAATAACCTGAGAATTGTGTGTGACCCTCAAAAGGAATTCTTGATGGTTTGTCCTTTGATGTTTTGCTTTTTGTTTTTACTCCCCTCTCAATATACTACTGGAAGAACTGTAGGATTGTTGTATGTTTGTGTTTGTCTGTTTGTTTGTTTGTGTGTCAGTTTGTACTACTACATTTTTCACAAACCACTGAGAATGTTTTCATCAATCTTATTTATTCATTTGTTGTTGTTAGTTTTGTGTGTGTGTGTGGGGGGGGGTTGTTGCCTCCGGGTGATTTCTGTGGGGAGATGTCAGGTTAGGTTAGGTTAGGTTAGGTTAGGTTAGGTGAAAATGTGCTGGAGTAACGCTGGAGGTGCACTCTGGCCCTGACGACCTTCTTGTGTATACTGGAAACTTTACCTCCCGCCCGAGTGATGGAGGTGAATATCTCTTAACTTGCTGTATAAAATGGCCTTTAGGGAGGAAGAAGGTCGAAGGTTGGCAGTGGGAGATTCACCCAACCTTGCTGTCACGGTTCGACTTTAAACTAAATCCTTTGGTATATATATAAAAATCGGGTATATCGCCTGTTATCGCATTTACAGCTTAGATCTATGTTGTTGCGGAGTGTAAAGAAGGTGGGTGGGTAGGGGGGGTGAGGATGGGGTAACAGACACCTCCGTCACTTGGAAGGGGTCGATAAGTATCTCTGGTTCGTGCATGCTGTGGTCTCGGGTCGACGTCACTCCTAGCAGCGATATGCCCTGAAGGGTGAGGAACGTGTTGGTATCACTTGTTATGAGTGCCAAGAGACGGTGTAGGTGCCACGGGGCGATGTAGGTGCCACGGGCGGTGTAGGTGCCACGGGGCGATGTAGGTGCCACGGGGCGATGTAGGTGCCACGGGGCGATGTGGTGCCACGGGGCGACGTAGGTGCCACGGGGCGATGTAGGTGCCACGGGCGATGTAGGTGCCACGGGGCGATGTAGGTGCCACGGGGCGATGCAAATGCCAGGGCGGTGTAGGTGCCACGGGGCGGTGTAGAACCACAGGCGGTGGAAAGTGCCACGGGGCGAAGGTCCACGAGGACGTGCGTAGGTGCCACGGGGCGGTGTAATTCCACAGGGCGGTGTAGGTGCCACGGGGCGGTGTAAATGCCACAGGGCGGTGTAGGTGCCACGGGGCGGTGTAGGTGCCACGGGGCGGTGTAGGTGCCACGGGGCGGTGTAAGTCTGCAGGGCGGTGTAGGTGCCAGGGCGTGGAAAGCCACGGGCGGTGTAGGTGCCACGGGGCGGTGTGCCACGGGCGGTGGTGCCACGGGGCGATGTGGTGCCACGGGCGGTGGGTGCCACGGGCGTGCGAGGTGCCGGGGCGGTGTGGTGCCACGGGCGATGTAAGTGCAGGGCGATGTAGGTGCCACGGGGCGGTGTAGGTGCCACGGGGCGATGTAGGTGCCACCGGGGCGGCAGGAGCCGCCACACGGGCGACGTAGGTGCCACGGGGCGGTGTAAATGCCACGGGGCGATGTAGGTGCCACGGGGCGATGTAGGTGCCACGGGGCGACGTAGGTGCCACCGGGCGACGTGGCCACGGGGCGACATGGAGGTGCCACGGGGGCGATGGTGCCACGGGCGGTGTAGGTGCCACGGGCGGTGTAGTGCCACGGGCGGTGTAGGTGCCACGGGGCGGTGTAAATGCCACGGGCGGTGTAGGTGCCACGGGGCGGTGTAGATACCACGGGCGGTGTAGGTGCCACGGGGCGGTGTAAATGCCACGGGCGGTGTAGGTGCCACGGGGCGGTGTAGATGCCGAGGGCGGTGTAGGTGCCACGGGGCGGTGTAAGATGCCACGGGCGGTGTAGGTGCAGGGCGGTGTAGATGCCACGGGGCGGTGTAGGTGCCACGGGCGGTGTAAGTGCCACGGGGCGGTGTAGGTGCCACGGGGCGGTGTAGATGCCACGGGGCGGTGTAGGTGCCACGGGGCGGTGTAGTGCCACGGGGCGGTGTAGGTGCCACGGGGCGGTGTAGGTGCCAGGGGCGGTGTAGGTGCCACGGGGCGGTGTAAGCCACGGGCGGTGTAGGTGCCACGGGGCGATGTAAATGCCACGGGGCGGTGTAGGTGCCACGGGGCGGTGTAAGTGCCACGGGGCGTGTGAGGTGCCACGGGCGGTGTAAGCCACGGGGCGGTGTAGGTGCCACGGGGCGGTGTAAGTGCCACGGGGCGGTGTAGGTGCCACGGGCGGTGTAAGTGCCACGGGGCGATGTAGGTGCCACGGGGCGGTGTAAAATGCCACGGGGCGGTGTAGGTGCCACGGGGCGGTGTAGGTGCCACGGGGCGATGTAGGTGCCACGGGCGGTGTAGGTGCCACGGGGCGACGTAGGTGCCACGGGGCGATGTTTAGGTCAGCCGTCACCACGACAACATGGCCCCCTCCTTCACACCCTGCCTGGGCTCCTGGGGTAAATTCTCTTACTTTTAATGGCGTGATCCTGGCTTAGATTTGCAGTAAATTTAGCAAAACTCCTCAAGAACTGAGACTCATTGTTCGTGTTACCGTGTTCACAAGTTCCTCGACGACGTATGTTTGTCTCTCTCCCTCACAGGATGCCGCGTAACAACATTAGGTATTCCACGTTAGTTTTAAAGTCATCTTAGGTAGTATCTCTTCATGGGATTGATTTTCTCTCTAAGCTTTTCTTCAGCAGCGGGATGACTAAACTTTTGCAATCACAGACGCGTTGGGAGTCTCAGAGCGGGAGGAGGGGCTCACTTTGGAGATATAAGGGGATTTACATACCTAGGAACACGAGGAGACTTTCCACCTAAAGCGTGAAGAAATAGACTGTTCATTTAAGACTGTAAAGAGGCTGAGAGAGAGAGAGAGAGAGAGAGAGAGAGAGAGAGAGAGAGAGAGAGAGAGAGAGAGAGAGAGAGAGAGAGAGAGAGAATATCTTTGTAAGAATATTTATATTTTCCGAAATATAACAAACACACACACACAAACAAAGGCACTCACTCACTCACCACCACTCACAAGCTTTAATTCACACACTCACAAGCAATCAAAGCCACACACACTCACACACAAAGGCACTCACTCACAAGCTTTAATTCACACACTCACAAGCTTTTAGAGCCACACACACACTCAAAAAGACTCACTCATGCACTCACACACTCAAGCACTTTCTTCAGTTATATCAAAAGGACCTCAAGACTCTTTTCATTACCGACCACAAAATGTCCTGTACCAATCTCTTACCTGCATTAATAATTTTTCTCTCCCTATAACATAAATTAATTAGTGGAAAGCAAGGTAATATTAATAAGGTAATGGCCTTACTAACGGATATAATTACCCTTATAACGAAGAGGAGAACCAGGGAAAACACAAACATCTTGACTAAGTTGTGTTTCTTTAATCATTAACGTTTCGGAAAATCATTTTCCATCACCAGAGCCTAGAAAAAAAAGTTTATCAAACTTTTATCTTGAAATGGCCAAGGAAATAATGCAGTTCCTTATGCTAGTTTGTATTAGATACTTGTGGTAAATGGCTAGTAAAAGGAACTATTGATTCTCATTTGCTATTTTTACAGGAATTGTCATTATGGAAGTTAATTACACAGCGTATGTTACCTGGTGCTTGTGTGTAAATGATTCCTGTTTTGCACTCCAATTTGAAACCGAAACAGGGAAGTAATTAGGAGTTGTGTACGTGAATTTCTAAGGCTATTTATTTATTCATTTTCTTGCCACACACACACACACACACACACACACACACACACACACACACACACACACACACACACACACACACTGCATAGCCATTGTAATTCCCATCTTCATGTTTTCTGACGTAAGTAACTAATGGTTTAAATAGAGCGCCAGTCATTGAAATGTAAGGCTGTATCGGAAACAGCTTAACACCGTGCAGGAATTGTCACCAGCTGCAAAATATTTACTGCATGTCGCACCAAAACAATTTCCCCCCAACACAGTACAGCTACCCCTCTCAACACCTGCTGGTTGGGAATTACGACATCCACCTACTCTTGCTACTGCTGCTGTTGGGGAAATTATACGTAATGCCTCTTGATGCTGGGGAAATTCTACCCATCGTCTCTTCCTGCCAGGAAAATATTCTACTCACTGTATCCTGTCGCTTAGGAAATTACACTTGCCTTATGATAATGGCAGGTAATTAAAAAAAAGGGACAAAATAATCAAGGTGAAGAGGTCTGCCTCCTCACCTGGCGTGGGTGTAGTCATTAGCGCCTCTTACACCTGAGTAAAGGTAAGCAATTATTGATAAAACGTTTTTGCTTTTGAGTATCGCTCCGTTTCCAATTACCTCGCTCGATGCTTCAGTCCTGGTTCATGAATACCAGGTGGCGGCGTTATCGTGTACTACCCCGACAACAATACCAGGTGTGGTATTTTTGTCTCCGACGGGATTTCTGGTATTATTTTTCTTACTATTATTATTATTATTATTATTATTATTATTATTATTGTTTAGTTATTATTATTATTATTATTGTTTAGTTATTATTATTATTATTATTATTAGTATTAGTATTAGTATTAGTATTACTATTACTATTATTATTATTATTATTATTATTATTATTATTATTATTATTATTATTATTATTATTATTATTATTATTACTACTTGATAACGTGGGAGTTCGGTGACACTGTTAGGTAGAAGGAATATAAAGATAGGAGGGAGGCAGGCGTGGATGGGAGGAGCATGTAGGTGGGAGAGCGGCAGTGATAGGTGAGAGGACCATGGCACTGGGAGGGGTACATGGGAGAGGAGGGATGAGAGGGGTAGGTGGGAGGGAGGCTGGTGGCTGACGGTGATGGATGTGTTGGTGTGAGTGTTAGCGTGGCCGGGTTTAATCTGCAGGCACAGCTTACTGCTGATGTAATGGCGATTTATCTGTGACGACAATGCCTGGGGTGAGAGAGAGAGAGAGAGAGAGATTTAGTTCGTACAGTAAGAGAGAGAGACTAGTAGAGAGGGATAGAAAGAGTAGGAAAGAGGAGGAAAGAGGGATAGAGAGAGTAGGAAAGAAGGATAGAGAGAGTAGGAAAGAGGAATAGACAGACAGAGAGAGAGAGAGAAGGAAAGAGGAATAGATAGACAGACGGACAGACAGAGAGAGAGTAGAGTGGGTTGATAGAATAGGGGAAAGGTGAGGGGAGGAAGGGAGAGAGAAAAAAGAGGCAAGCTGGGAGAAGGAAGGGGAAGGGAGGGCTGGTTTAGTCGTGCTGGAGGAACTGGAAAAGGTTAAAAGAAGGGGAGGGAAAAGATCTTATGGTGAGGGTGGGAAAGGTAGTAGGATGAGGGAGGAGTAGCAAAGGGGGTGAGGAGGAGGAGGGTAGACGTCTAGCTGCAGTACTTGAGGAGTTTGTGTGGTTGTTTGAGGACTGGGGGGTGGGTGGGTGCTGTAGGAGGGGATGTAGGGGGAGAGAAGGAGGGGGGTGTAGGGGGAGAGGGAAGGGGAGGGGGTGTTTGGGTCCTGTAGGAGGTGGTGTAGGGGAGGAGGGGGGAGGTCGAGTCATGCAGGTTGGAGACGATCAAGGGTTCTCTATCCAGTCTCATATCCTGCTGTCCTGCACCACCTCACCGACCTGCACACAACCTTCACTGTTCCACAACCCTCAATAGACCCTTACCCCCTTTAGTTCCCCTCCCCTCACCCCTTTACTCCCCTCACCCTTTAGTTCCCTTCCCCTCACCCTTTAGTTCCCTTCCCCTCACCCTTTACTTCCCTTCCTCTTACCCCTTTACTTCCCATCCCACAACCCCTTTAGTTCTCTTCCCACAACCCCTTTACTTCCCCTCTCTTTACTCCCTTAGTTCCCTTCCCTTTACTCCCTTAGCTCCCTTCCCCTCACATCTTACATCAACATTGTTAGGCATCATAAAAAAGAGGTAACTAACAGCAATATTCTTGTTGATTGTATATAAACGGGAGCTGGAAATTTCCTATACTGTTTTACTCTTAGGCTCGTACAGTCCTACGTTAATTATCATTAGACTGTAAGGTATTATTTAATCAGCCTTCTCATTATCGTTCTTTATACTCTATTAAATTTATCAAGTAAAAGCGATCAATTTATAAGTTTTTTTTTCTTTGTAATTTTTAATCGGGAATAATTGTTAGGAGGAAATCGATGATAAATTTACGTATCGGGATGTGTCATGGTGTGCGGGTGTTATGGGCTCTGGTGGGTGTGTTTAGTTATGGAAACACCTTAATTAGTAGGGCCAGTCGTGTGTGTGTGTGTGTGTGTCCGTCGGTCAAGTCCGTTTATGTGTATGTTCTCTCTCTCTCTCTCTCTCTCTCTCTCTCTCTCTCTCTCTCTCTCTTTATCAACACTTGCTTTTATCTTCCCCACTTCATCCTTCCATTTTTCACTTCTCGTCTGCTCTGCTATTTCATTGTTCGTTTCTTCCTCCTCATTCTGTGTTCTCTTGTTTGCTACTCCCACTTTATCACCTTCCCTCTCTTCCCCTGTCCTCCCCCTCTTAATTACCTCCTTCCTCTCTCAAGTCTCCCCTTGCTCCTCTCTCACAAGATTTTCCTCTCCTCTCAAGCTTTCCCTCCCTTCCCACCTCTATCTTTTAAATTTTCTCTCTCTCTCTCTCTCTCTCTCTCTCTCTCTCTCTCTCTCTCTCTCTCTCTCTCTCTCTCTCTCTCTCTCTCTCTCAACCCTTTTCCACCCCTTCCGTCTCTTCTCTCTGTCAGTCCTCCCTCTTTATCATATCCCCTTCTATATCTTTTTCATCCTCAGTTTTTCTCTTCCGCATCTGCTCCGCCATTTCATCGTTCGTTTGCCTTCCCTGACTATTCCCTTCCGTACTCTTTTCCCTTCCAGTTACATCCCCTCTCTTTCCCCTTCCATCTCTTCCACTCGATTGGAATATCCCCTCTCCCCCCTCCTTCCCACCTCCCTCCCCTTCCCACCTCCCTCTTGTCCTTTGCCACTCTTCTCTTCTTCATTCTCCTCCTTCCCGCTCTTCAAATTTCTTCTCCTCTCCCCTCTTCTTGTCCCTTGTCTCTTTATCCACACCCCATCCCTTCTGCCATCTCCCTCTTCTTTTCCTATCTTTGTCTCCTTACCCTACCTCCCTCACACTATTCTCCCCTCTCCTCCTTCATCTCTCCAATAGTCATTTCACCCCGTCCCTCACCAACACTCCTCACGCACCTTTCACGTCGTAGTGTAGATCTCAAGGGCTCTCTCTTTTACCCTCATAGTTCTGTTTACAAACCATGTTGACTGGTTGACAACTTGAAGCATCTGACTATCGATGGGTGTAGTAGCCTGCAAGCCACCAGTCAAGCCAGCCACGTTGATGAAGGAACCTAGACTAAGGGTCATGAGTTGATAGACCTATGGGACTCCTCTCCAGCTGGGCCTGCTACTGTGATAGGTCATTAGTTGTCGCCCCTCACCATTGTCTTGAGTGCAGGATGGTGACTCTTTTTTTTTTTTTTTGCCAGAAGTTCTTTTTTGTGTGTGATTTTGATGACCCAGTGTTTCGTCCGGATCTTATTAGAATTATATTAAAAATGCGGTGGGGGATAAACGTTTAAGTCTCTGCTAAACGCTAATGCTTCCACAAAACACATTTGCTTTATATGGTGTAGGAAAATGCTGGGAAAAAAAGTTACATAATATTTAAGAGAATATCGCCTATAGACCAACAATATACTGTGTAAGACTCGGCAACTCATTATTTTGACCACGTAAATTTGGCTGACGCACACCATAAAACATTACCTGCGTGAAAGTATTTTTTAAAAGAGTTAAATGTTGAAAATACAGGAGGTTGTGTGGCCGCCGTCCCCTGGACCCTCCTACCCGCTGGGGGCTTTGGCGGTCTCCGGGATCAACGACCCATTTTCCATGTTTTCTTTTCACTGAAAGTCGATCACTTCCCTATGAATGGGTTATTTTCCAGGTGTAAAGGACCTTACTACTTACCTGCACCCTCTTGCGCTACACCTTGGGGTACTAAGAGGTCATACCCTAACTCTTAATACCCTCTTCTCCTTCTCTTACCTTTTTACCTACGTGTAAAGGTTCATTTTCTCACTGTAATGGGTCTAGCAGTCAGCCATATCCCATTCCCTACTCTTTTAAAGGAGCTTGTCCTTAAACTCCACCATACCCCTCCAGTTTCTCTCCCTCACACCCTCACTCATCTCCCTTGCCCCGCACCCCCGACTCTCCATCACCCCTCCCCTCTCCACCCCGTCAGGTAAAGTGGGAGTTCAGTGTTGAGTTGCTGTGTTAATGATGCCTAAAGTGATTATTACTTTAATATGAGGCGCGGTCTGTGTTTCTCGAGAACAATATGTGGCCGAGAGTTAATAAATGTATAACCCCTTTACCTTCCTCCCCTCCCCTTCCTTCCCCTTCCTTCCCCTCCCCTAACCTTCCCGACCGGTTCCCTCCTTCCTTCTCGTACCCCCATTCCTCCTCCTTTCTTCCACCACCTCTTCCCCCTCCCAACCATCTACTCCATCCCACCCAACTTCACCTCCTCTCAAAACCCACCACCTCCGCCCCTCCCACCCATTTCCTCCTCCTCCTACATCCCTGTCACTCTCCTCCCACCTCTTCCATCCCGTGTAGCGACATTGTGGTTCAATTTGTTGCCCTTAAAGTGTACATTTTAGGCCGTGGGAGAAAATCTTGATACGGTTTCCAGCGTCTTGCAATGTGATTTTTTTTTATTTTTTTTTTATGTGTATTAAGGAAAAGTTTGGTTAGTGCCATTCGATTTTACCACTTTTAAAATATGCCCCGTCTCTCTATTCTCCCTCCACCCTTCCTACCCACCCACCCACAGACTGGAGACATGTCTTTTGTGCAGTGAGTTCAGAATGTTGGGCGGGGATGGGGGAGGCCTCGGTGAATTTTTGCCTCTTTAAAAGACTTACAATGGCGTAGTCTGGCGGAGAGTTTTCCCTCCCTGGAACTATTATGTATATTCAGTGTGTGTTTTTTTTTTTTCAGACTTTTTTCTTCTTCTCATTTTAACTTTCAAGAGATTCTATTTAGTGACGTATTATATTTAGTTCTACAGGTTGGTTTAATATTCATTTTTGTAGTTGTAATTAATACCATTTGGCCCAGTTTATGTTTTTTGTGTGGGAGATTACACCCCTGTAGTTGGGGGGGTGACCCGACTTCTCGTGGTTTGATTGATGTTTTAATGAAGGTTAACGTAAGTTGTTTTTTTTTGCTCTCTTAGTTGGGATTTGTTAAGGTCTTCGTCAGTGTTTTCGTTCACCTGTTAATGTTACCTTTGTTAATTTTTTAGAATTATATTAAGTAAGTTTCTGTTGACAATTCTCTCTTGCGATTACATTTAACGAGAGGTCTTGTCATGTTAACCATCTTGAGAATTAGCTTGTTTGAGGTCATGTTCTGTTGCCTGTTTTTACATCATTGAATTACACCTAACAAGTCTTGACTAAGTGACCCTCCCTCTTAGGATTACATTTAACGAGCTCCTATTACTCTTCCCTGTTGAGAATTGCTCTTAACGAGGAGGTGGGGGTGTTAACGTGTTTTAAAACACTTAAATAATAATTACACCTCAGGTACCAGATCATACCTTCACCATGAGCTGAAGAAGTTGTCTCCTCTCAACCTCCCTCCCTCCCTCCCTCCCTCTTCATGCTCCCTTTCTCCCTCTTCATGCTGCGTCTTCTCTCCACCTTCGTGCCCTTCCTCCCTATCTCCCTCTTTCCCATCCCACGCCCCCTCCCTTCTCTCTCCTTCATCATTCCCTCCCTCCCTTCTTTTTCTACCTTCTTATGCCTTCCTTCCCTCCCTCCTTTTCTACCTCCTTATGCCCTTCCCCCCTCCACCCCTTCCCTCTCTCCATCCTCATGCCTCGACGTACATGAAATATTTAAATAAAAGAAGAAAAAATCTAAAAAAAAAAAGTCCCCCCTCGAATAAATGTTAATCCCGTTTTCTTTGCTCAAGTTGTTGCTCTCGGTGGGCTCGGCAAGGTAAAAGGGCTTCTGTTTTGATGTCCCGGTCAAATATTAATTACGGTCACCGGGGGAGGAAAGGGATTACAGGAAATGTGGATCATATTTTAAATCTTTGGTGTGTTGGGAGGGGAGGGAGTTGACGCCACCTTCAAGTGTTGGCTTAATTGATTTTTTTTTTTTTTACATTTTCATTGTTGGTTTTTTTTTTATTTGTTGTAGTTAGTTAGGTTTCATTGTTGTTGTTGTTTTGATTATTTTTGTATTGTTTTTTTTTTCAAGGTTGTGTTCGTTGGTTCGTAGTTATGTTGTCAGGTTGCTTCCATTGGTTTGTGGTTCTGTCGGGTTCCTTCCATTGGTTCGTTGTTATGTTGTCAGGTTGCTTCCATTGGTTCGTGCTTCTCTGTCTGGCTCCTTCTATTGGTTCGTGGTTCTGTCTGGTTCCTTCCATTGGTTCGTGGTTCTTACCCTGGTTCGTGGGTCTCCCTGGATCGTTACCCTCATTTCCCCCTCCCTCAGGATCATAGACTGGTTCTTGGTTCTCTCCCTGAGGTTTTTTACCCTACACAATCGCGGCCATTTCAGGGTATCGATCCGACTTCATGAGGCCACAACCATGACGCAGGAAATTGACAGCTCCGAGGCCAAAGTCGTTTAAACGAAAGGGGGAGTCTGGAGGTTGAATTGTCTCTTCCCACCCCCCTGTCTCTCCCCTTCCCTTTCCTCCTTCTCCCCTTTCTTCTCCTTCTTCACCCTCCCCCTCTTCCCCGTCCTCCTCCTCCCCCTTCTTCTCCTCTTCCCCTTCCTCCCTCCTCCTCCCTTCCTTTTCGTCCCCACCCTCTTTCCCTCCTCTTCCTCTTGTGGGTAAGGGAATTTTTGTGGGGCTAGCTGAGTAGGGTCAAATATCCACATTGGAAAAGAAAAGTTGATGAAGTGAGAGTAAACGTCTATTACTGGGTATGACGTGAAAATATCCCAAATGTCCTTCTTGGTAAAATTATCTTCGTTCTTTTGGAGGTGTAATATTCCTTCCAGGTGAGGATTTTTTGGAACTGGTACTTGGTGGAAGGGATTTTATAAATGTCTCGATGCTAAGGATTAAAAAATGTCCCAATTTCATTTTAGAATATCTCTTTGACTCTGAGGACATTTTTTTCCAGCGATCAAAATGTTCATTGTTGGAGTGAATCCTTGTTGATAAGGACAGAAATTCACTGGTAAGGATTCTTTTTTTATCATGGGTTAAAAAGAGAAAATCTTTGAGGGTTAAGACTTTTGTTCGTCGGGGTAATAACATATTTTCCAAAGGATTATGACACCCTGGTAGTTAGGATTCTGGTCCTTAGGTGGAAAACTGTCCAGTGGTGATGATGACATCCATTCTTACGTCTGGAAATGTCCTGTGTAGGTCGAGATTCTTGTTGCTGAGAGTGATAATGTCCTTTTATTTAATAGATTCCTGGGAGTGAAGACACATTGATTTTAAATACCAGTCTTCACGGGTGTTGGAAGTGTTCCCATTAAATAAACGAATCAGATGTTAAGAGATTTTGTTCCTATTGTGAAAGTGTTTTTCTCTCACTAGGGTATGTCTGCCTCTTGCCCTCACCATCCGCCTTTAGGTGGGCCACACAAACGCACGGGAAATTACAGTAGATTGTGTGTGTGGGGGGGAGAGGGGAGGAGGGGAGCTTACAAGGTAAACACCCACCGAAAAGCTGAACAGAGGCGATTACTGGATATAAAATTGGTACTTGCGAGCCTGTAGGAAGACCCTGATACTGCCATAGAGATGGTAAGTGACAGTAGACTCGGTCATGACGATGTGGACAGGTAAGACAGAGAGAAACACCTGATATACCCAAGCCTTTTAAATATTATGTACTGTATATACGTAATGTATTGTTAACAACTCGAACCATTACCCCAGGGAAGTGAAATTGAGATTAATAATGTGGACTAGTGGTTACCTGAGCTCGGGGAGGGTAGTAAGTTCTCAGAAAACAATATTATTTCCCAGGGACAGGTGACTGCCATAGTGGACACATAAATTAGTTACGTTAATTAGTAGGAGTGAGACGCGACCTGCTAGCTTAATTAACGCGTTTTTGCCGTTCGTAGCTTGTTGTCAGGTGAAGAATGAACCGGTTTGAGGCCGGTTGTGTGATGTCAGTTCGATCTGGTTTTGTATGTTGGTTTTAATTGATATCAGATGGTTTTATTAGATATTTGTCTGGTTTTGAAATTGTTGCAAAAGGCTGTGATGGATTTTCTTTTGGTGTTTATTCAGTCACTGAGTTGTAATGATTAATCTGAAAAAAGGAAAACCCTAACCTGACCTAACTTAACCCTAACAACCTTTAAGACTAGTTATATGTTAATTTAATACTGTATTTACGCTGTACCAATACTCTTTAATCCTTGTAACCTATAAGGGACGTTTGGCATTTAAGGAGACACACGGTCATTTAACTCACCATTCCATCACGTACGGTAACACAAGCCACCCTAGTGTCTGTTTGTACGTACTTATAGTCTTCCAGCATCACGTACGGTAACACAAGCCACTGTAGTGTTTGTTTGTACGTATTTCTAGTCTTCCAGCATCACCAGCAGAGTTACATTGTATCTCACTCATAAAGGTAAGTGATGGACGCAGGTGGTAGAGTGTCACAGCGGGGGGATAGATCACAAGGTGTATAGGCGGTATTGTTCTCTGGCCATACTAATTGGTGTTACAGGTGAGCACAGAGTGATTGATGTCTCTCTCTCTCTCTCTCTCTCTCTCTCTCTCTCTCTCTCTCTCTCTCAGTAAAAAATCAAGGAAAGAAGTGAATCACCTGACCTCTCCCTCATATGAAATGGCAACACCCCTTCTAACTTCCGACTCTACTGAAGAGCAAAGTAAAGTTAAGGACCATCTGAGTTTACCTTGAGAGGATATATATATATATATATATATATATATATATATATATATATATATATATATATATATATATATATATATAATATATAAAAAAAAAAAAAAAAAAAAAAAAAAATATATATATAGAGGAGAGAGAGCTTGCTTGCGCTTGCAGAAAGTAGTAAAGACTATCTGTGTTTAGATGCAGGAAGTAAAGTCGCTCTAGTTTGCCTGTACAAAGTATAGTTGCAGAAGTTAAGGATAACCTGGGTTCACCTGCTGAAACGAAAGAACCGCTTGAGTTTAGCTGCAGAAAGTAAAAGAACCGGCTTATTTTAGCTGAAGAAAGTAAAAGAACCGCTTGAGTTTTTTTAGCTGCAGAAAGTAAAACCGCTTGAGTTTTAGCTGCAAAAGTAAAAACAACAAAACATCTCAAGTTACAAACACGAGGGTATACAAAGACCTTCTGAGCTGAGACACCAGAAATATTCAATTCCATCCGAATTTTAAGTATCCAAGACTACAAACAACACAAACGTCTAGGAATACAGACATTTACGTTGGCAGGGACGAAATGGGGTGGCGATGTATTAGTACTGGGTGGGTGGCGGACAGCTTGATATATTGAGGTTTTTTTTTTTAAAGTTAAGGAGAGTGTTGAAAAGGAGGTGGTGAGGAAGAATTCGTCTGTGTGGTGGATAGGTAGTGTGTGTGGGGTAGTGTGTGTGTGTGGGGTAGCGCATGTGTGTGTGTTTGGTGCTGGTTAGTGGTGTTTGCGTTATGATAAAATATATCGTAGGAGAGGATAAGATTTTAATGCCTTTATGCTGTGTTTGTTATATCACCTTTGTGCTGTGAGTTACATCACCTACCTACCTACTTGCTTACTCTAGGTGTTATGGGTTTATATATCACCTATGTGTTATATAACCTAGGTGCACAGTGTGTCATGCCCCACCTATGCACCATCCATTACATCACCTGTGTGCTCGCTCACCTGTGTAAGGGTATAGGCGGTGGGGTGTGTTTGAGCCCCGGTTAGTTTTATGCAGTAAGCTCACTCCGCTTCGCTCTTCCACAAATATTTGCCAGAGTTTCGTGCCGGAAGTATTGCCAACACAGGTTTTTGGTGCCCTGGATATTGTACAGTCCCGGCGGTCATAAAGTAGAGTTAAAAGTATTGCTGTATTGAACCTGACGATGGATTGTATTGGTGGGAATGTTGTACCGTGGGGAGATATTGTATTAGTGGGGGAAGTGCAGTGGGTGTATTGTATAGGATTTAGGGAGGATGTATTGTGAAGTATTGTAGTGATGGATATAAGGGCGTATTGCATAAATGGCTATTATAGTGAGCGTATTGTATAAGTTGATCTATTATGGTGACCGATGTGATTCCTCGGTGATATTATTGTATTTTAAGGATGTATCATGAACATATTGTTACTTGTATTGTATTCTTATATCTATTGCATGAGATCTATTCTTTGATATGATGGTGATAATATAAATAACTATAATTTTGACGTTAATAGTGAAATATGGTGTAAATAAATCGATATATTGGTGATGGTGTTAGGTTGGGGCCAGAATATTGTGCTGGGATAAACTCGTGTTTGTTTATATATTTTGCATAGACTGAGGATGGAGGGGGGGTGGAGTCTTTTAGGTCCATGGGCTTTCTGTTTCGGTGGGGATCACACAGTCCAGAAAAGAGAGAGAGAGAGAAAAAAAATGGGCTTTCCGTTTTCAGCCATGACGAAAAGGGGTGAGAGGGAAGGAGGGAGAGGGAAGGAGGGAGAGGGAGGTTGTGTATTGGTACTTCAGCTTTCTGACCGATGTTTCATGAAAGGTTCAGTTGGTTCGTTATAGGCGGGGGTCACTTGCATATAGGTGTGTGTGTGTGTGTGTGTGTGTGTGTGTGTGTGTGTGTGTGTGTGTGTGTGTGTGTGTGTGTGTGTGTGTGTGTGTGTGTGTGTGTGTGTGTGTGTGTGTGTGTGTGTGTGTGTGTGTGTGTGTGTGTGTGTGTGTGTGTGTGTGTGTGTGTGTGTGTGTGTGTGTGTGTGTGTGTGTGTGTGTGTGTGTGTGTGTGTGTGTGTGTGTGTGTGTGTGTGTGTGTGTGTGTGTGTGTGTGTGTGTGTGTGTGTGTGTGTGTGTGTGTGTGTGTGTGTGTGTGTGTGTGTGTGTGTGTGTGTGTGTGTGTGTGTGTGTGTGTGTCAAGTTCACCTGTATACCTTACCTCCAGGGTGCCAATCCATAATACACAGCTGGTTGTGTTAATGAGCCGCCTGGTGAGGGTGAGGTGGGAACAGGAGGAAAGGAGGAGGGAGGGGAGAGGAGGAGAGGCCTGTAAAGTCCCCGCCGTCAACTTACATAATTGTGTTATTATCTTGACGTTTATAGACCTGCTACCTTCACCCACTCTTCCTCCTTCCCGTTCTCTTTCTTTGCCTTTTCTCACTTCTTTGTGCAGTTCCATTTTATTTCTTCCTCTTCTTCGTCGTCGTTTATTTTACCTCTTATTCGTATATGTTAATCTTTATGCTCCTTCAACATCATTATATTTTTGCTTCCTCCTCCTTTATCCTACTCCTCTTCCTTCATTATCTCCTCCTTCCTTTTAACTTATTCATTATGTGTTCTTTCCTTTCGTTTTTCTCGTATCTTTTTTTTGGTGGGGTGTGGGGGGCTGCCTTTCTTTTCTATTTATCTTTCGTCTCTTTTTCCTCTTCTATTTTCATCAATTTCTTCCTCTTCCTCCTCTTTTTCTCTACTTCTTCTTTCTTAACCTCTTCTATTTTTACTTGATCTTCCTACTTGAGTTTTTCTTCTTCTTCTTCTTCTTCTTCTTCTTCTTCTTCTTCTTCTTCTTCTTCTTCTCTCTTTGTCTTCTTTTGGGGTCATTCTTTTTTTCTTATTTTTTGGTTCTTCTTTCTTACTGTCTTTTGTATCTCCTCTTATCCTCCCTCCTCCTCTTCCTCCTCTTGTTGGACTACTTCGGCCTCTATTGTTCCTTCTTTTATCCATTTTTCTCCTATTCTCGTATTCTCTCTTATCGTATTCTTCGTCCTTTTTTTCGTATTGGTCTTCCTCAACCTCTCGCTTCCTTGTGTTGTCCCGCCTTTATTCTATCCGTCTCCACTTCCCCTTCTCCTCGGTAAAACTTTTCATAGTCTTTTTTTTTTCATTCTGTTTCTATTCCATCTTCGTTATTATCATCATCATCGTCTTTGTGTTTCCTCTTCCTTCTTTCTCTTCCTTCTGCTGTTGTCTTTTGTTTACATACATACATACATACACACATGCATACATACATCTCTCTCTCTCTCTCTCTCTCTCTCTCTCTCTCATATGCGCCCGTGTTAAAATTCACGGACAAATATCTCGCGGCGGAAACCAGACAAGGTGCTCGAAATAAAAGCCTTTAGAAAATGTACTAAACAAACGTTTGTCAAGAATGAATACTCTTCTTCTTCTTCTTCTTCTTCTTCTTCTTCTTATTCTTCTTCTTCTTCTTCTTCTTCTTATTCTTCTTCTTCTTCTTCTTCTTCTTCTTCTTCTTCTTCTTCATGTTGAGTTGAAACCTCCTTATTGTTATTGTTTTATCCATTTTTATTTATATCCATATTTCTTTTTCTTCCCTTGTAAGTAAACTTTCGCGGCCATAACCTTTAAAACTTTTTTTTCCTTTTTTTTTCCTTTTTTTTTTCCTTTCAATACTTTCTTTTCGGCTATGAAGTTTTAGTATTTTTTTATTCATATTAGTTATTTTTTTAGTCTTATTGTTAGTATTTTATTTATTGTTTACTATTGTTTGTCTAATGCTTTCACTTAACTCCCACTAACCCCCAAAATATCCTTGTTAATTCATGTTTTTGGACTTTTTCTTTTATTTTTTTTATTTTTTACTATTTTTGTATTCTAGAATTTATTTGGATATTATTATTTGTTTTACTATAAGAAACCTTCAGCTTGCATTCATCATTTCTTCAAAGGAGAGACCTGGTTGTGTGTGGCTGTGTGTGGTGTGGTGTGGTACAGGGCGGGGAGGGAGGGGTCTTGTGGTGTCGTTCCATTGTTTACATCTGAGACTTGTATAGCTTTGGGTAGCGAACCTTGAAGACTCCTGACCTTGGCCTACTGTAAAGGTCGTTCTGCTTTATGTAACCTTGTCTTCTTCCCCTTTGCTGGAACTCCTGTGCTCTCTGCTAATGACGTTTTCATATACGTTTAAAGTAGATTTTTGCAACATTGCTGTAAATTGGGTTTGGGATCAGTGACTTTGTTCCTTCTTGAAGCTTTTACGCGTCTCGGAGTTGTTGTTGACGTCAAATTAAATAAAGATGATACGGGAAAGTTCAGTGTGTGTGTGTGTGTGTGTGTGTGTGTGTGTGTGTGTTTATTTATTTATTTATTTACATATATTAACATTATAATGCTTTCCCCTCGAGAAAGTGGCTTTTACAAAATAATGTTATATTTTAGTATGAGAGAAGGCTTACACTCACTCACCCTCAGGCAGTGATTTTTTAGTTCATATTTGTACAGGGTCCCGGCTTCCCCCTCTACCCCCCTCCCCCCCTTCACGTGGCCTCTACCTCTCCTCCTCCGCACACACACAAGGCAGGAGGCCACCTTTCTTGTACTCTAATACTATTTTTTTCCAGGCGGGCTTATAAATGAAATTCCTATTTACATAATAAGTTTATGCATAATACCTGTGTGGATGTGTTCGTCTGGAGATAATGAGTTTTTTCTGTTTTTGTTTTTAGTGTGTGTGTGTGTGTGTGTGTGTGTGTGTGTGTGTGTGTGTGTTTGTTCTGACGTTCTTTGTGTTCCAGATGTATCTTTTGTGCTTTATGACTTGGTTCTCTAATGCTGCGTGTTTTATTAGAGAGAGAGAGAGAGAGAGAGAGAGAGAGAGAGAGAGAGAGAGAGCATGTCTTAAAATGAGTAAATCAGTTCGTTAAAGATATTGTAGCAAGGATTTTTTTGTGTATTAAATGGTTGAGTTATTAATAAACGGGATGTTACTAAATGTAGGTTATTGTGTTAATGTGAAATATTACTCTAGAAAATGCTGAATGTTTATCGATGTTAAATCATTTTGGCGAGGAAAGGTTGGGAACTAAGTTGTTCAGTAAAACGGGAATTGGTTCATAAAATACTAAGGGTGAAACTGAGAAAAGTTTGAAACTACTGGGATGGTTGGTTAAGCGAGTGGAATTGGTTGGTTAAGCGAGTGGAATTGGTTGGTTAAGCGAGTGGAATTGGTTGGTTAAGCTAGTGGTATTGGTTGGTTATGCGAGTGGAATTGGTTGGTTATGCGAGTGGAATTGGTTGGTTAAGCAGGTGAGATCTGCAGAGACAAGGCCTAGAGTAGGGAATTTATAACTAAAACAGTTGGAATTTAATCTCGGTCAAGTGAAATTTGTATTTAGTATGTGGAATTTATTCATAAGTTGGTGATTTACGTCAGTACACTTAAATTGTTACTTTATATACACGGTGAGATGTATAATTACGTACAGGGGTTTATACTAAAGTAGGTTAAATTTATACATGGATATATTTTATACATACATTGGTACAGTTTATACATAATTGGAAATATAAGCAAGGGGAGGTGTGCCAACGCTAATTACGATGATTTAACCCTTCAGGACTCAAAGGGTTAAGCAGGTGAAACAATGTACTTAACCAGGTGATAAATTACTTACAATGGTGATAAATTGCTTACAATGGGTCAGCTATATAAATTCGTTAACCTACAGGTAAAATTTATTTACACTAACACAGGCAGAGTGTAACCAGTCAGAGTTTGTACAAAGCGGGCAGGTGTGTAATTAATGTGCACCGAATGTATATGATGATTATATTTCAGTTTAATTCATCCTCACGTGATTCACACACCTATAATGGGATTAATACACGTGTACATGAGGTGGGTATACACGTGTACACCTAGGAACCCTCTCTATTCTTCTTGTCAGTCCTTAGTCCCACGTTGTGCATTCCTACGTGTTGTATTCCCCCACTCCGCCCTCTCACGTGTTGTATTCCCCCACTCCGCCCTCTCACGTGTTGTATTCCCCACTCCGCCCTCTCACGTGTTGTATTCCCCACTCCGCCCTCTCACGTGTTGTATTTCCCACTCCGCCCTCTCACACCACTCGTTCATTAGTATTGCTATATCCGGTGTGTTTGTTGATGCCCTCCCTGTGTCATCTTGTCTACCTCAACGGCAAATACTTTGAAAATTATCTCCCATTTTTTGCTGTCGATACAACCATTAACATTTGACATCTTGAGTACATTATAAGGTTTCATTTGACACTATCTTTGGCTCCACCATGATCCTGACCTCTTGTAATACCGTTCTTAACTACCTAAATATTGTAATTAAGTCGTTCTTGGGGAGGTATTTTTAAGTTGAGAGAGGAATTCACGGTTCTCACGGGTATGTCTCTCATGGGATGTTCAGCTCACCGCCTCTTCCTTCATCCTGTCATTTCCCTTCTCATCTATCTTCTGCATTCCTTCTTCCTTCTCATCTATCTTCATTCCCTTCTTCCTTCTCTTCCTTCTTCATTCCCCTCCTCCTCCACTCCATCGTTACCCTCCTCGTCCTTCATTCCATTTTTCCTCCTCCTTCATGCCCCCTCCCCCATACTCTTTAGGACCCAAAAAGGAATGACAGAGGAGGAGGGGGTGGGGGGGGGGAGGAGGAGGAGGGGGGGATGGTGCGCGCGCTTTTCAGGTACGCTCACGGGAAACACAAAAGAAACAAGGCCTCGACTCGCTGATAAGAACAACGTTTTACCGTGTCGGCTCAAGAGATTCCAGCCACCTCATTAACTGGACGCCGCCTCTCTCTCTCTCTCTCTCTCTCTCTTTCTCTCTCTCTCTCTCTCTTGCCGTCGTCAGTTTTCACACGGCGGGGAAACCTGAAGAACTACAGTGGCAGGCCGATCGAGGCTTCAATAACATAAGCTTCTTTTATTCAGTCATATGATTTTCTTTCTAGGTTCATATTTACTTGTTTTTTACCTTTTTTTTTATTTCTTTCCCTTTTTTTATATTTTCTTTGTCTTCATTTCTTTTTCCCTGTTTTCTTCTTCTTCCTCGTATGTTATATTAGCCAACTCCAAAATGCTGTCATATATCTTCCTATTGTTCTCTGATGTGCTCTTTGATCCTTGTTCTTTTTTTCGAACCGAACTTTTGTCATTCCTGTTATTAAAGTGTCATTGCTCTCCTAACTTTACATTTATCCTTCCTTTACTCCTTAACCGGCTATTTATCCTTCCTTGGTATTTAACCGCTTTTACAGAATTATCTCTCTCGTCTTTAATGGAATATATCGGCCATGTTAAAGTTTCCTACTTAGCCACTTCAACCTGACTATCACCTAAGACTCTTGACCTCCCCCCCTCCTCCTCACAGTATCCTCCACGGTCAAATCCTTGCCATCCATCATGCTCTCTCTCTCTCTCTCTCTCTCTCTCTCTCTGTTGATAGGGGAAGGAGGTGTCATTTGAAAGGAGCTCCCCAGGGTGAAGGTCCTTCATACGAGGGATGGATCTGCATAAATAAAACGCTTTTTGATATGAGGCGGCGATCCTTGTATTATGGGGGCTTGATGTAACCGTTTGATGGGATGAAAGTATCTGATGGGCAGTACCTTGAAGACGATATCTGATGGGCAGTACCTTGAAGACGTGTATCTGATGGGCAGTACCTTGAAGACGTGTATCTGATGGGCAGTACCTTGAAGACGTGTATCTGATGGGCAGTACCTTGAAGACGTGTATCTGATGGGCAGTCCCTTGGTGTTAGTGGTGATGTACGTTAAGGGTGTAAGTGCAGGTGGTGGTGATAGTTATAGTACAGGAGAGAGAGTATAAGTTAGGGCGGTAGTAGTGGAGGTGGTATCAGTGGTGGTACTCTCGTGTCAGCCATGGTGGTGGTGTCAGCGGCTGTGGTGGTGGTGTCAGCGGCTGTGGTGGTGGTGTCAGCGGTGGTGGTAGTGGTGGCGGTACAGCAGCAGGTAACGGGAAGGATTAAGGGTAATGTGAGGGAGGGAGGTGGCGTTTACAGTGATGGCTGGTCGTCTCGCCAGGCCACCAGGGACTACACCCCGACCATTGTGCCCCTGAATGGCTAATGACCAGATTACATCATGACGGACGACCACACATCACACCAGACCGACTCTAAACAAAACCTAACCTAACCAACCTAACCTAACCAACCCAACCCAACCTAACCAACCCAACCCCCCAACCCCCCAACCCAACAACCCAACCCCCAAAATACCTTTACAATGAAGTCCAATGAATTTGAAAATGAACACTGCGACTCATGTTTGTCTCGGTAGGGTTGTCAAAATCCTTCGTTCGCTGTGTCATATTGTCTCATAAAATCGTAATAATACTCTTTGGAGCGAGTTACGTTTTACAGTTTCTTACGGGGGTTCGGTAACGTATTGGTGGTTCATTGTTTTCAATTGGCCATTTTCAGTTTCGTTTAGTTCCTCCAGTTTCGTCTTTCCTCATTATCGTTAATCTTCCCCCGGTATCGTTTAGTCTCCCTAAGTATCGTCTCCCCCCCACTATTGTCTCCCCCATTATATCTCCCCCCTCAGTATCGTTTAGTCTCCCCACCACCGCCATCCTGCCCAGTTCTTGATGGTCTTGCATTTTCCACTTGCGTCTTAAGTTTCTTTAAGCCTCCCGACGCTTAATAAGCCGCTTAGTTTGGACTTGAAAGAATTTGTTTTTGATATTCGGTGCCGATAACTTTTAGTAGTTTGGGCGGCGCGAGGAATTATTTTTTCATTTATTTTAAGACTGCATGAAAATCACTAAGTGCTTAGGGTGTTGATGGGTGGGTGTGGGTGGGGTGTTGGTGTGGGTGGGGTGTTGGTGTGGGTGGGTGTTGGTGTAGGTGGGTGTTGGTTTAGGTGGGTGTAAATGTGAGTGTTTGAGAGAGAAAGAGAGAGTTCCTGTTTATTTTTTAACTTTAATTTATCAGCTTTTTAAATGTATTCTCTTATTTCTATATTCGTTTTTTTTCATCTATAAATCAGTTTGTACTTTTCACTCGCTTCAAAAGTCATCAGTGAGAGAGAGACTGACAACAAGTATCGGGTACTGGGGACAACACTCCTCTGTGTCCGTACTGCTGTATCGTCATCACCTGGAGGAGACATGAGACACCAGAAGGCACCTGACACTGTTTACACAAAGTTCTCGGAATTCTTACAGAAAGTCTCGGAACGCGTTGGAATTTTTAATATAAGTCTTCTGAATTTTAATATCCGAGTGATATGCAAAGTCCCTGATCTTTCTTTGGGCTGAGTTCAAGTATTGCTGTAAGAGGGTTTTATGTTCCTCCAGTGATCTCAAGACACACAGCCGTTTGTCTGTTTGTACTTTATCCGCTTGGAGTTCCATTTAATTCACGAGACACTTAGATGTAAGAATTCACGTTAAAGTTAATGGTATTTTTGTTGGTGTTGACATCCTTTTAGAGATGGTGTGTGAAGCGCTCGTAGCATTTCATCGTCACCACTACTCTCTCCTCCATCACTCCTGCCGTCAACGTTCTCTTTGAGGGCCAGACACACATGCTGCTAATGTCGATGATATATGTTTATCGGTGGTGTTGACGCTTGGCGACAGTGTGCGGGAACTACTCTCACCGCCACACCCTGTTCCCTCCCATCCCCCCGCCCCTGAACTTTGCAACATATTAAGCATGATTTTAACAAGTCTTCACAACAGCGATTAATGTTAACTTTGGAACGCAAATGTGATTAAAACTTTGATGTAAACACGTTATGTAGAAAAGTTCGCTTATATTTTTTTAGTTTTTTATATACTGTATATATTTTTTTTACTAGAACAGATTTGCGTTGTTCAAGGAGATGGAGTTTGTTGTTGTTGAGTTTGGATGGCAGGATGTAGGAGTTGGGAGATGTGGTGTCTAGACTTGTTGCCAATGTTTACACGAGCTTCGAGTAGTTTACAAACAAAGTAATTGGTGTTTACTTTAACTAATACAGCTCTGTAAATTTGTTTAAACAAGAAATATTCGTTTTATTCCTTCTGTTACTTAATTTTCTTATTGTTGCACATATTGTATTTAATTCATTGTAATTATTTGTATAGTTTTGTAAAAAGGCTTTCTTGCTTGTGCCAGCGAATATGGCTTATGTGTTGTTTAAGACTCTCTCTCTCTCTCTCTCTCTCTGCATCCTACAACCCCCCCAACACAATAAAGGCTCCAAAAACCCTTAAAGAGTCAGTTTGTTTAGGGAATTGACCATTTACAAATGGCTCACACATTTTCCTGCTGGCGGAAGTTAACGTTGTTATGTTCGAGGTCGGTGTGGCATATAGTAGTCCCACCCCACCTTAGATTGATGGTACTTCTTGTGCTGGAGAGAGAGAGAGACTGACTTAAAACCTTAGTTCGGGAGAGAGGGAACAGGATGATCGCAGTGAATCAGTACCAAGCATTAATGGCCTTGCTCCCAATTATCGCCAAATATCACCACCAACCAACACCCCCCTTCCCCCCACCCCCCTTCCCCCCTCCCCCCTCCCTCCCCTTGACTACAGTAGTGGCTCTCGTTGTTGTGTCTTGTGAGAGGAACGGACCAATGAGGAGTGAGAGAAAGGATTATTTTATTGCTCAAAGGATGGAATGGACTTAAGATGGATACAGTGTACTGTGCTTTTATTACTCAGTAGGGATGGCATTGACCCGGGAGTGACGAAAAAAGAGTTGATTTTATAGCTCAGGAATGTAAAGACAGGCTGGATTTGATAGCTCAGGAGGGAAGGACAGATTTTTTGTTGTAGCTCAGAAGAGGATGAAAGATTAAATTGTATAGCTCAAAGGAGATGGGAATATTGAATTTTATAGCTCAGGAAAGAAGGATAGGCTGGATTTTATAGCCCAGGGGAGGAGGAAAAATTTGATTTTATGGCTCACTGTTGATGAAGTGGAGCCAGGAGAGGAGAGACTAGATTTTATGCCTCCGTAGTGGCAGGAGACTACAGGATAGAATGGAATATTGTAGCTCAGTAGTACCAGAAGCGACCCCGGAAAGTAAGAGTCATTGATTTTCCATTTATATTCCAATTTTGTTGTTGTTGTTTTAAATAATAAATACCGGTTGTTGTCTGCATAACTCACTTGTGTAAGAAATGGAGATATTAAGGACTTTTATGCTGTTGCTGTTGTTGTTATTATTATTATTATTATTATTATTATTATTATTATTATTATTATTATTATTATTATTATTTGCATTTTTACCCCTGGTTTAACTGAATAAAATTTTCTATAAGAATTTTTCATGGCATTACTAGCAGTACCCAAAAGAATTTACCAACATTAAAACATGACACTCAAGACATTCCAGGAATTAGGAATTACTTATTTTCCTAGAATTTTTATGGTACTTTACATTTTTTATATAATTAGTATTGACTGTCTCCTAGGAATTCCTAATGAGACTAATTATTTCCCGGGAATTAGGCCTCTCAAAAAGACCACCCTGGAATTAGTAATGACACACGAAATATTTTCCGGCAAATTAGTTCATAAATAAAACAGGAGGCCAGAAATAACCTCCATAATTTGTTGTGATGAAGAGGTGGCGGTGTGTGGCGTGACGAGCCCACGGGTACAATGGTCTCCCAATTAAATATCATTCCTCACGTAACTAGCTCACCTGTTCCATAAGGGAGAGGTGAGAGATAGCTCACCTGTTCCATAAGGGAGAGGTGTTAGTGGTATTATTTGTTTCCTTCACGATAACTGATTATCTAAATAGGCAAATAGGTTCCCGGTCAGATGTTACACTACCCAACACGGTCTGGCAGCAGCAGGACTGACAAAGACTTATATACTCAAGGCAGCAAATGGGAATTAGGTTGGAAAATGTTCAGAACCTCCGCCTTATATTAAACTTATTTGAACACTAAGTCTTTACCTTTTTCATTAATAAATTAAAGCAGTATATTGCCGTTCTGTATATCACAAATGTTCAAATGTTCAGAGTAGTTGTTGCCGTAGCGAGCGGTACTGTCCTCTGTTGAGTGTAGTGAGCGGTACTGTCCTCTGTTGAGTGAACTGTAATAAATGTAATGTTTTTCTGTCCGGTAATATAGAGAAACATGGTGGCCATCTTCCTGCTGGACCTGTAGGTGTTGTATAAATATAAGGATTAAAATATTCCTCTAGGCCTCGCGATGGCCTGACCGGAGGACGCTCGGTCTGGATTCGTTGGTCCGACGGTCCCGGTTTGTTGCCGGATGTATCGTCGTGTGTGCGTCGATAAAATATCGTCGTTGCGTTCCGTTAAAAAAATCGTAGTTGCGAGGTCGTTGAAATAATCGAAGTTGTGTGCGTTGAAAATTCGGAATTACGTTGTGTAGAAAAATATAGTCGTTGCGAGTTCGTTGAAATAATCGTAGATGAGTGTGTTAAAAAATCGTTGATGCGTTGGAAAAAAAAATAACGTCGCGTGTTCCTTGAAAATTGTGCAAGGATGTGTGTGTGTGTGTGCGCGCGCTTTATTTGCTCTATGTGTGTATGTCTGTATGTATGTATGTGTGTGTTCTTCATTTATTGTCCATTTTAGGTGAGGAAACTCCAATACGCCGGTACCTTCTCTCATTCATTTTGTCATCAGTTAAGGGGAAAAACTCACCTCAATCAATCATCAATTAAAGGGCAAAAAATGTACACCTGAATTAATCATTAATTAAGGGGAAAACCTAACTTGAATCGCTCATCAGTCTTTACACCTGAATGGATCATCTACTGCAGAGGGGAAGGAAGGTAGTCAGGTAGTCATATTAGCTCCTGCAGGTGAGTTATTTTTTTTACCTGGGTGACGACGGCAACAGATGGATAATATATATTGTTATTTTTGTGGTGAGGAGAGGTTAACTTGATGCAGTGTTCGTAATATTATGACCAAGTACCATTTTTAATTTTGACTTTTTTTACATTTTGGAGTTGAGAAGTTTAACCTGTGATTGATTTTGTGATTAAGGATTTTATTTTTTCCTGTTATAAACGAATATGACCTTTATTTCCGTGAGATGGTAGGTCTATATATGGTGATATGACCGCGCACATTATCAACAACAATGGTTACCTTAAAGTGGTAAATGTGGGTTAAGATAAATAAAAACTTTGAGAACCCCTTACCTAATTTTCCAAACACATAATAACAGCAAACGTATAGAAATCTGATAGTAATTCTTAGACGCGCAAAAAAAATATTCGTAAAACCTGGGTTCACACACAACCAAAACAAGTTTGTTTAGTGGACGACTGGACGTGATGCGAACAGGACGAAGATACAACAACAATGGCGATTTTAAATTTCGTAAAACACAATTTCGTAGACTTCACATGATCAAGCTTGACCAATCACAGTTCAGCTATAATATCTAGTGAGATTGACACATGCGCAATATCAGAATCAAGGAAGACATCGACGATTTTTTACCAAAGCAACAAATATCTAAGGGGGAATAACCAGACAAGAATATAAGTGAGGAAGAAATAAAAGACGACACGTGTGAGAGAGAGAGAACTGAAGGGTAGGTGGAAGGTGATTAGGGTGATGGGTCGAGAGACTGAGTGGGTGTGATAACGTTTGCGTAGAGATGAGAGGGAGGAATGAGTGAATAGTTAATTATGGGTGAGTAATGGCAAGATGGGTGAGGGGAAGTAGAATTTGTGAGGTAAGGGGAAGGTCGAGGGGTGAGTTGGTAATGTGAGGTAAGTGGCACACGTAAGAAGTTAGTGATAAAAGAAGATAATGGAGAAAGCGAGAGAGAGAGAGGGGGGGGGTGGGTTAGTGGCAGTGTGGACGAAGTGGCAGCTGGGTCAAGTGGGAAGTGGCAGTATGTGGAAAAAGTAGCGAGTGACGTACGTGTGTGTGTGTCTAGTCCGTGCAGCGAGTGTGTCGTTTGATCCGTGCAGGTGCCAAAATGTTCCGTGTCATGGCACTACGGGAGTGCCAGACAAGTGCTACCTGTTGGCCTCCTGGCATCAGTACCTTGGTGACGACACAAGTTGGGTTAAGTGCGGCATCACTTGAGCTCAACGAGGCATATTGACCCCGCTAAGGTGGTGTTCTTGGGTTGTGTTAACACTCTACTTTACCTAAGTAGTATTTAGGGCCACCTGCCTCGTATCACCGCAACAGCTAAGTAAATACTGATGGTATGTTATAGGATGTTGATGACAGTAATAATAATAATAATTAAATGAGTATTTTTACCATATCTAGAATTCAGTTGGTTTTCACTAACTACCATGTATTTTGTCTCCCGAAACAGCCACAATATTGTCTTTACGAGTGGATAAAATTCTTCTCCCGAAAGGCCATAAATATTTACATGATTGTTTTCGCTAAAGTCTACCTCAGAATTGTCGTGGGGGATGCTGCTCTTCACTGCTCGTGTATTAGTGGAGGGGGACGTTGTGTGTGTGGCGGGTGGTGCACTGCCTTGTCTGTCCTCACGTGGAATTAACACGGGGCCACTCTCGCCTGGTTGCCTCTGCTGCTCGCATAGTCTCGCCCCGCTTGTTGAGACGTGCCTGGGGAGAGGAGAGACAGGGAAATAATGGGAGCTGGGGAACGGGGAGATGAGAACTGGGAGATAGTGGGAAGTTTAGAGGAGACCGGGAGAAGGGGACGTTGGTGAGAGGAGGCGGTGAGATGGTGTGGGAAGATGTGACAGTGAGAGACTTAGGAGGTGGAGGGAGTTAAGGTTTAATTAGTATATCTTTACTGTGTGTGTGTGTGTGTGTGTGTGTGTGTGTGTGTGTGTGTGTGTCGCATATTACGTCAAGAAACAAACTCGCCCATCGTCTCATTCTGTCCATGTGGAGAAATAATGCACCCATGTATTGACCGTCCCCAACAAAACATGGGTGTCTAAAGCCATGATGGACAGAGAGAAAGCCATGATGGACAGAGAGAAAGCCATGATGGACAGAGAGAAAGCCATGATGGACAGAGAGAAAGCCATGTTGGACAGAGATAAAAATAACCATTGTTAGCTGGTATAGTGGCGCGCGTGGCTTTAGTGGTGTGTGTGTGTGGGGGGTGTCTCTCTAGTCTAGTGGCACGTTCTCTTACACAGGTAAAGGCCTCACAAGTAGGGTAATTTGACATTGGAATTGGGTAGATAGACCCTTTTCAGCCGTATGGGGAGAGGGGAGGGGAGGGGAGATGGTAACCTACCCTATGAGGATAACAACAATAGGTCTACATGGGCGATGTTGAAATGGGGTTAAAACTATTTGTACGGAAGTAAGGGAACAGGCGCCCACTGGGATAGGGTAAAGGAGCACTACAATGATAGGGTAGATGGGGAGGTATTGTTGTGGGTAAATAGGCTCTCTAGCAGTAACAAGAGGCGCCTTGATGCAGGGGATGAATAACTTGTTGGCTGGCTGGTGTTGTGTGTTGGGATTATGACAGTTTGTTTGCCTTTTTTTTCTATGTAGTATTTGCTGACTATGTATACTCTGTAGTTATGTCTGTGTGGTTATGTCTGTGGTTATGTCTGTGTGGTTTCTATTTTTATACGTTGATTTTATGTATTTTATGAGTTTTATTTCTCTTAAGTTATCTGTATGATTAGTTTGTCTTTCCGTGTATGTAATTTATCTATAATATCTTTTAACATATATGTGTGTTTTCAATTCCTCACTTATTGTTTAAAATGTCTCTATGGGAAAGGCTCAATATCCAGGAAGTAATTTAATTTTATAAGAATATGTCGATGAATATATCAGCGCTTTTATGTGCATCTAACCCATTCAATATTTATGCAACCGGCTTGATGTGTGCTGTAAATTTTTTCAGACATATTTGTTTATTTTTTTTCAATTTGTACCTTTTGTAAGTATAACAAGCCGGGCGTAGACAATCTTGTTACTGAAGCCGAAATAGAATTGTTGATGTAGTGTTTGAAGAAGGAAGGCAAAAAAGTGAGCCTGCCGAGAACTCACACTGCAGGTAAATACAGAACACGGGAGGAAATAAAAAAAAAAACGATGTGCCAAAACCTGAAGCTGGGTCCGTGTGTGTGTGTGTGTGTGTGTGTGTACATGTGGTGGTTGTTGTTGTTTGGTGTTTTGTTGTTGGCAGAGAGGAGGTTTGTGTGTGTGTGTGTGTGTGTGTGTGTGTGTGTGTGTTCGTGTTTTTTGCTGTTATGTTTTGTTTGTTGGTGTTATTGTTTTGGATTTGTCATTCTTTGTGCTGGAACAGGGAAGAGGGATGGAACTGTGGTTGCTGGGAGGGTGAGGACTGTGTTCATGCATGAGCCAGTCTCCCAGGTAATAGAGGAGAGGGTGGCCCTGAGCTCATGTTCTGGAGGTAGGGGTGCTTGAGCCAGCGTCTCTGAGAGGTAGGGGTGCTGAGCCGCGTTCTGAGAGGTAGGGGTGCTGAGCTGTCTGAGAGGTAGGGGGTGCCAGTCATGTTCTGGGAGAGGTAGGGGGCTGAGCTGCTGCCTGGAGAGGCAGGGGGTGCTGAGCCGCCCTGGGAGAGAGGTACTGAGTCGCGTTCTGGAGAGGTAGGGTGCTGAGTCATGTCTGGAGAGGTAGGGGGTGCTGAGCTGCCCTGGAGAGGTTGTGGGTGATGAGCCACACCGAGAGGTGGGGGTGCTGAGTCATGTTCTGGAGAGGTAGGGGGTGCTGAGAGGTAGGGGGTGCTGAGTCATGTTCTGGAGAGGTAGTGGGTGCTGAGTCATGTTCTGGAGAGGTAGGGGGTACTGAGTCATGTTCTGGAGAGGTAGGGGGAGGGAGGTTGTCGTGTACATTAGGAAGCGGACAAATATGAAAATTGTATCGTCAATAGGAAATAATAGTTTTAGTGATTATCTCTGCTGCTGCTGCTGGCCAGAATTAAATGTTTTTGTTGTAGTGGTTGGTAAAAAGAGGAATCCTGCCTCGGCTTAATGCTTACCTGAACACTGAACCATAAACCTGCTGTAAGATGAAAATTTTTTTTAGACTTTTAAGTATTTTCTCGCGTTTTATTTTTCTGTTTACTGTTTAAGGATGGAAGGAAGAAGTTTGAACTGAATATTGCCTCCTGGAATTTGTAGTTGGAGTACTATGATAAGGGAAACGTATTTTGTAAAGGGAGATGACGAAAAACTATCTTAGGTTAAATGTTATGTTCGGTAGGAGGATATATCTTAACATGACGGAATAGTTTTATATGTATAAGGAACAATGAGATGATTTACTGATATAACCCTGTTTTAATGACTCGGGAAAAGTTAATATTGATGTTATATAAAAATTTATTTAGAAACAGGAAACGTTTTGTCAGTGAAGTAGAATCACATCAAATTAAAAATATATTGGCCTTGAAGATCTCGCAAGAATTCATAGAAAAGGTGAAGAAACGCCATCACTTCCATTGTAAGTTTTTGACATGTTGCCGTGATTGGTGTCAGCAGAAGGGTCCTCTGTGCCGCCACCTGGGACATACGGGGCTCTCTCAAAGTCTTTCTGTCACAACACGAGGGCCCTTCTTGCTTTCTTCCTCAGCCAGGGGATTGTCTGGGATTCTTTTGGAAATCCTTCCTTCCTTCTGACAGGTGGTCTTCTCGATCCGATGAGAATCCTTTCTTCCCTCATAAGACAGGCGGGTCCTTCTGGGAACCCTTCCTTTATGTCACAATTGTCACAGGTGCTAGTCCTCGGTCCCGTGGAAATCCTTCTTTAAAGAGAGGGACAGGCGTCTTGCGGAAGGAATCCTTAGATAAAACAGGCGGTAGTGTTGAGGAAAGAATCCTCCATTCTGGTAACAGGCAGTAGGAATCCATCCTTCATTAGACACGACTTGCACGGTTTGTGTCTTCTGTGAGTATCCTTCACACAACACGTGGCCAGCATGTAAAAAGTCCTAAAATAATATTAAAACCCAACCAGATGGGACGACACAACGATAAAACCAATTTATTTAACATGGATCCAGCAGACCAGGTCAGTCTTCTTGTGTTGGTTGGCCCATAAAGTAAATTGATGTTGTACTCGATCTCTTTCCTCTCACACACAAGGGCTCTCCGCATCACAAGTGTTCGAATTCAGTTTTTCTCCGCGTCTCGTCTCACAAACATCTCAATTGTGAATTGTCTCTGGTAATAATAGTCGATGGGTATACAGGACTCTCACCTCAAATGAACTAGTTATTTACAGTAAGCAAAGGTGATTTTATTGTTGCTATTGTATTGTACTTTATATTCGTGTGTGTGTGTGTGAGATTGCACAAGTTATAAAATATTAAATAAAGACACCAGACAAAATGTATAATCTCATAATAAAGCAAGACAGTAAGGAAAAAAAAACACAACAGGTATAGATTAATAAGCAACACATAAACAGCGGCGGTGTTCTCTTTGGGCAAGAATTTCAGTGCAACATTTTCTGATTAATAATCATCCTTTAAGCAGCGCCCAGCAAGCTTTTTATTAAAGCTGGCAATTCCCTTTTTTTTTAGCTTTCCATTATAGCTTTTTGTAACTTGATTTTTTAGCTTTGGGTTTTTAGATGTTCTGTGTATTCTTAGTTGAGCTTTGACCTTCATTGTAATTTTAGCTTTGGTTTAAATTCTACGATCCTATTTTGGGGGGCTGTATTTTAAGTTAGGAAAAGCTATTTTAGGTTTATTTTAAATTATGCAAAGCTTTTTTAGTGGATAGTGGATAGATGAAGCGTGAGTCTGGGTTATGTGGATCGGTGAAGCTTTTATGTGTGTGGGTAGGGTAGATAGTGGATAGATGAAGCTTGGATGTGGGTTAGGTAGATAATGAATAAATGAAGCTTTGGTGTGGGTTATGTGGATCGATGAAGCTTTTGTGTGTGTGGGTAGGGTAGAAAGTGGATAGATGAAGCTTAAGTGTGGGTTAAGTGGATAGCTAGAGATGATGCTTATGCCGAAGATACCTCAAGCTTCATATAATCAAACACACGATTCATTTACATACATCAATACCGCTTTTTTTTTTTATCCATGAGCACTGAAGCGATTATTCTCTCCATCTATAGCGACCATTAAGGAGATGTGCTTTCTATCGTGAGCCGTAGTGAGGGAGAGGAGGCAGGAGTAGTAGTAGTAGTAGTAGTAGTAGTAGTAGTAGTAGTAGTACTGATGGAGGGAGTGGGAGTAGGAGGACTTGATGGATGAGTCTTTGTAGTTTGAAGGTATTGTCTTGACGGGAAAGGATTTGTGTGGTTGTATCGGCTTTGTGTCATTGTGACGAGAGACATAGATATTTACATACTGTACTGTACACACATTTTCATACATACAAGTACAGACAAGAACGTAGACACACACACACACACACACACACACACACACACATTCAAATTTTAAGAGGAAAAAAATCTAAAAAAAACTCCACCTCTTTTTTTCATAAGTTCGGAAACTACATTTTTTAGTATAGAGGACGCAAAAGACCCACCCCCCCCCCTCAAAAAAGAGAGGGAGGGCGGCAGGGAAGGGATGGGTAGGGATGGAGGGGAGGGGAGGGGAAGGAAGTGTGGGAGACTTAATTCTCATTCATCTCCACCATCATTGTAATTCTTTGGTTCTGTGTTGGTGAATTACCGAGCAATGGTCTGGGTGCAGGACAATGGTTGTTTGGACCCGTGCGTTAGCTGGTGAGTGCAGTGTAGAAGATGGGTGCCCTTTGGTGATGAGGTGGGTAGGGTGGTCCTTCCCCCCTCCCTCTACCCCTTATTTTTCTTACCCTCCTCTTCTTCCCTTAACCTCCCCCCCTTCTTCCCCTTCTTTCTCTTACCATCCTCTCCATCCCCTTTCTTCCCCTGTACCAATGTCTTGTTTCCACTACACCATACTACCACCATACCACCATCACTCTCCTATGATTCTACCACTATACCACACTACTACCGCCATTGTCATCATTTTACCTCTCCACCATAACCAACATTGGCCTGACACCACACCATCACCACACCGCCTTCACTACCACCACTCACTCCTGCGGGACTCAGATATTCTTCGGCCTGATGGAACAGATGACATTATTCAGATGACTGTTTATTACGACCAAAGGGGAGAGAGAGAGAGCCTCAGTCTTACTCTTTGATTTAAGTCTCCGAGGAGTATTTATTATTCATGTTGTGTTATCGTTTGACGTGTAAAGCTGTGTTATCGTTTGACGTGTAAAGCTGTGAATGAGCGTCGTGTGTGTGTGGGTGGGAGTGGGTGGTGCATTACAGATTTTGTATATAAAACGTTGAATACAGGATAGGCGTATGTATGAGTTCTGATAGGAATTTCTGACGTATGAGGGAGAGTGTGTGTGTATAGCGAGTTTAGGGTGTGTGTGTGTGTGTGTGTGTGATAAAAGAAGTTAGCGTTTTATGTACACGAATTTTAGAGGCGGCACAGGTTGACGTAGTTATATAGGCACGTGTATATTAAAGAAACACATTTCGGACAGACGGGAGATAATGTGACAGGTTGACGTGGTTAGACTCCTGTGTGTGTGTGTGTCAAGAGGTGTATTTTGGTCATGGTGAATGGGAGGATGTTTTACCCCCCCCCTCACCCACCCCCACACCCACCCCCTGTCACAAAAACAATGTAGTAGTAGTTGGTAGTAAGTTAGTCGGCGTGGTCAGGTGAGTCAGTCCAGGCCCGTTAGCACGTCTTTAACCTTCACCCAGTGTGGCCCCCCTTCTCCCCCTCCTCCTTCTCCCTCCCTCCTTCCTCCCTCCTCTCCCTCCCCCCATCCCTCCCTCCCTCATTCCTTCCCTCCTCTACCTCCACCACGCCACCGTCTGCTTCTCCTCCCTCCTCCTCCTTTTCCACACACGCCCTTCCGCCTCAGCCTTTCTCCATCGACGTCCTCCGTCTTTACCCACGCCCTCACTACCTTCCACCCCTCTCCACGCTACCCCCCTCCCTACCCCCCTCACTACCCCCCCCCCTCACTACCCCCCCCCTCACTACCCCCTCACGAACGACACACACTCCTCTCCTTTCGCTCCTCTCTCTCACACCCACCACGCCGCCACTACCCTCAACGCAATCCATCCCTCCCTCCCTCCGTTTCTTCCCACCACTACCATCACCCTTTGCCACCCAGCTAGCTTCCACCGCCCTCAACCACCCACTTACACCGGTCACACGTGGCCCCCACCCACACACCCAGGTCACGCCACGCCACTCCTTCATCTCCACCCAACTCCAAACCACCTCCCTCTCGATTGCTCCCACCCACCGCCTCCCCACTCCTACACCCCCCTACTCTCAGCGCGCGCACACACACACACACACACACACGAGTTTTTATGGCTGTGAAACACCTATTTAATTTGTTTTTATTTATATTTATTTGTAATGTTATGAATATTTATTACAAAAATAACGAGATAAACTTTAATGCATAGAAATGTATGCAAATATCTTGTTAGGACTGACTGCCATTTATCTGTGATGTGAAAATATTTAGCTTGAGAGAGCGAGCACACACAAACAGTTGGAGAGAGAGAACACACACACACACACACACACACACACTGTGCTTGCTCTGTGTGTGTGTGTGTGTGTGTGCCAAACATCCTGCATTGAACATCTCTATTGAACTATAAACACCATTCTCGTTTTTATTGATACTTAAAAAATAATTGGATCGATTTATTATGTTTTACTTTATTCAAATTAGTAGATAGTTCATTTATTCTAATGATCGAGTTACTTGTTGAACATTGAGTATCTGATTAAGTGGAATTGGAACACTTGGCAACTGTTTACAAGAGGAATTTAGTTTCCTTTGAGACACTGCAGATGGTGTTGTGTTTTCGTTACGTTGGCGAAAGTGATTTTGTGATTTTGTTTGTGTACCAGATTTTTTTTTTTGGGGGGGGGGGGATATTTTGTTTTCTTTGGAGATGGCAGCGAGAGTTAGGGATAAGTTGGAGAGACTTTGGAGGGAAAAATTCAGCTGTTTTCTTGTAGTTTTTAGGTTGTGAGATATTGGAGAAAAGGTGTTTGGTCTCTTGTAGGTAATCTTGTAATCATTGGCTTGTGTTAAATAAGCTTTACAAGTATTGGAGGTAAAGCGTATTGTTTTAATTAAGCTTTAGAGAAACTGAAGCTTTTGTTTTTGTAAGCTGGAGTAACCTGACCATCTTACTGGATATTAATTTACAAGAACAAAATAAACCCCAAGTAAAAAAAAAAGTTTAAGTGGACGAAATTTTTTATGGGTAGATGTGGAAAATAATTTACTAAGAGAACCGCCTTAACTCTGCTCTTATTTAAAGCGCTGTAAGGAGTTGGTAATTATCGTAAAGGAAGAGAGAGACGAATTGGGGTAATTAGAGAGAGAAAGAGAGAGAGAATATTTACCTCCCCTGAATTTTGGACGATTTTTTCTTAATATCCAGAAAAAATATTTTTGTTTTAGAATATTTAATGTATTTGATATATAAATTTTGTCATTTATATAAGAGACATTTCGTAGGTTATGATTTTTTTTTTAGTTGTATATTTTTTTTATGTACATTAAAATTTATTGGAAGCGTCATTAGAGAAAAAATGCATTAAATATTCTTACAAAACTTCTATCGATTTCTGAATAATTTATTGAAAGCTTTTGATACATAATGTGAAGGATCCGGTATAGACAATTTTCAGTGGTGAATTGACCAAGTTTTTACGAGTGAGTTTGTCAACGTATAAAATTTCTAAGACGAGAGATGGTTTGTATGCTTACCCCGATAGAGAGCTCCAGGGTGTAGGTGAGAAATATGGCGAGGTTTACTGTTACTCTTTGGGAAGAGTTTTTTTGCGGGTCGGGAAGTTAGTGGGTCGGGTAGTTAGTGGGTCGGGAAGTTAGCGGGTTGGGAAATTAGCGGTTCGGGAAGTTAGCTGTTCGGGAAGTTAGCTGTTTGGGAAGTTAGCTTGTTGGGGAAGTTAGCGGGTTGGGAAGTTAGCGGGTTGGGAAATTAGCGGTTCGGGAAGTTAGCTGTTCGGGAAGTTAGTGCGTTGGGGAAGTTAGCGGGTTGGGAAGTTAGCGGGTTGGGAAATTAGCGGTTCGGGAAGTTAGCTGTTCGGGAAGTTAGTGCGCTTGCGAGTCGGAAAGTTAGCGAGTCGGTAAGTTGTCGGCTCAGGAAGTTAGCTGGTCGGGAAGTTAGCGGGTTGGGAAGTTATCAACCCGGGAAGTTATATATGTTATATAAGTGAACTTCAATAATGGAAGTTTGAAGTGTATCAGAGAGAGAGAGAGAGAGAGAGAGATTTTTTCCTGGTTGATTTCTGTGATATGGAGAAGCTGTTCCGGCCTTCAAGCATCGGTGGCCGGGGCAGTGACGAGTGATGGGCGTGGGTGGGTGGGTGGTGTGGGGTGGGTGGGTGGTGGGGGTGTGGATGATAAGGGTAGGGAGATGAATGGGTGATTGGTGGGGGATGGGCGGATGGAGGGTTGGATGATGGGTAGGGAGATGGATGAATGGGTGGATAGTTAAATGGTACAATGGATAGTTTATTGATTGGATGGATGATATGGTTCATATTAAGCTGTCGTGTGTGGGCATCTTGAGCTGAATCGATGGATTGAGGAATGGATAGACGGATAGATAAATAATACGTGGTTAGTGTCAGACAAGGATAGGTCAGTGCAGCATCTATGAACCACAGATATTGTATAGTCCCTCCCCCAGCCTTAATTCATCACAGCACGTCGCTTTGCTAACTGAATAAAACCCAATTCTGGAAAGCCAAACCCGTTTCCATTAGTGAATATGTAGTATTAACTCCAAGCAATTGTATTTCTCTTGTGTTGTACGATGATTGCCGTCTGTTCCCTGCCAGTTGCTTGCATGATAACCTAGGCTGCTGGGTAGTAGTGGTGGTGGTTGGTGCGTGTGTGTTAGCTATTTAGAAAGACGCGATTTAATACACTTTTTGATCCGTAATTCAAGAAAACTGTTGTGGTCTTTTTAATTTATTGTTTATCATTGTGCCAGTCTTCGTTATAAATAAATTAATTAATAAGCAATTACTGTAGTTCAAGCTTTAATACACCTTTGATTATTATCCTGAAAGACAATTTTTTGTTTATTCATGGAACGAATAGTTACCATCTCGTCCATAATAACACCTGTGGCATATAGTGACGCCAGGTATTCTACAGGTGCTTATAAGGCTTCAAGTATCTCACAGGTCAAAGGTAAAGATCACAGGTGTGAGGTGAATAAGGCTCTAAATCACACAAGGAAAGCTGATTATACTAAATATACACCAAGGTAATGTAAATAATTCTTACCTTACGAGAATAAGTAATTTATTCTTAATTGATCTTATTTCAGGTGATTGTCATACTTACCGAGTGATATGTAGATGGGTGGTGTATACTTACGTAGCGATATATTAATCCAAGGAGCCAGGAGTAGGGAAGTTGTTGGTGCAGATGGTGGTGTGTGTGTGTGTGTGTGTGTGTGTGTGTGTGTGTGTGTGTGTGTGTGTGTGAACAAGCGGGGCGAGACTATGCGAGCAGCAGAGGCAACCAGGCGAGAGTGGCCCCATGTTAATTCCACGTGAGGACAGACAAGGCAGTGCACCACCCGCCACACACACAACGTCCCCCTCCACTAATACACGAGCAGTGAAGAGCAGCATCCCCCACGACAATTCTGAGGTAGACTTTAGCGAAAACAATCATGTAAATATTTATGGCCTTTCGGGAGAAGAATTTTATCCACTCGTAAAGACAATATTGTGGCTGTTTCGGGAGACAAAATACATGGTAGTTAGTGAAAACCAACTGAATTCTAGATATGGTAAAAATACTCATTTTATTATTATTATTATTACTGCCATCAACATCCTATAACATACCATCACTATTTACTTAGCTGTTGCGGTGATACGAGGCAGGTGGCCCTAAATACTATTTAGGTAAAGTAGAGTGTTAACACAACCCAAGAACACCACCTTAGCGGGGTCAATATGCCTCGTTGAGCTCAAGTGATGCCGCACTTAACCCAACTTGTGTCGTCACCAAGGTACTGATGCCAGGAGGCCAACAGGTAGCACTTGTCTGGCACTCCCGTAGTGCCATGACACGGAACATTTTGGCACCTGCACGGATCAAACGACACACTCGCTGCACGGACTAGACACACACACACGTACGTCACTCGCTACTTTTTCCACATACTGCCACTTCCCACTTGACCCAGCTGCCACTTCGTCCACACTGCCACTAACCCACCCCCCCCCTCTCTCTCTCTCGCTTTCTCCATTATCTTCTTTTATCACTAACTTCTTACGTGTGCCACTTACCTCACATTACCAACTCACCCCTCGACCTTCCCCTTACCTCACAAATTCTACTTCCCCTCACCCATCTTGCCATTACTCACCCATAATTAACTATTCACTCATTCCTCCCTCTCATCTCTACGCAAACGTTATCACACCCACTCAGTCTCTCGACCCATCACCCTAATCACCTTCCACCTACCCTTCAGTTCTCTCTCTCTCACACGTGTCGTCTTTTATTTCTTCCTCACTTATATTCTTGTCTGGTTATTCCCCCTTAGATATTTGTTGCTTTGGTAAAAAATCGTCGATGTCTTCCTTGATTCTGATATTGCGCATGTGTCAATCTCACTAGATATTATAGCTGAACTGTGATTGGTCAAGCTTGATCATGTGAAGTCTACGAAATTGTGTTTTACGAAATTTAAAATCGCCATTGTTGTTGTATCTTCGTCCTGTTCGCATCACGTCCAGTCGTCCACTAAACAAACTTGTTTTGGTTGTTTGTGAACCCAGGTTTTACGAATATTTTTTTTGCGCGTCTGAGAATTACTATCAGATTTCTATACGTTTGCTGTTATTATGTGTTTGGAAAATTAGGTAAGGGGTTCTCAAAGTTTTTATTTATCTTAACCCACATTTACCACTTTAAGGTAACCATTGTTGTTGATAATGTACGCGGTCATGTCACCATATATAGACCTACCATCTCACGGAAATAAAGGTCATATTCGTTTATAACAGGAAAAAATAAAATCCTTAATCACAAAATCAATCACAGGTTAAACTTCTCAACTCCAAAATGTAAAAAAAAAGTCAAAATTAAAAATGGTACTTGGTCATAATATTACGAACACTGCATCAAGTCAATACCAACGTTTGTATCACTTAAGAAGTACCAATACACTGTCAATATCAAGGTTCAATATAATTATTATCATTATGGACATAGAGCTAATTTTAACGTTATTATAATCACCTTAAGTCAACCATATTTCATTATCCCAGCGCCGCCTCAACCTCTCCTCACCACAAAAATAACAATATATATTATCAATCTGTTGCCGTCGTCACCCAGGTAAAAAAAATAACTCACCTGCAGGAGCTAATATGACTACCTGACTACCTTCCTTCCCCTCTGCAGTAGATGATCCATTCAGGTGCAAAGACTGATGAGCGATTCCGGTTAGGTTTTCCCCTTAATTAATGATTAATTCAGGTGTACATTTTTTGCCCTTTAATTGATGATTGATTGAGGTGAATTTTTCCCCTTAACTGATGACAAAATGAATGAGAGAAGGTACCGGCGTATTGGAGTTTCCTCACCTAAAATGGACAATAAATCAAGCACACACACATACATACATACACACATAGAGCAAATAAAGCGCGCGCGCGCACACACACACACACACACACACACAAAATAAAAAGCCTTGCAAAATTTTCAATGAACACGCGACGTTATTTTTTTTTCCAACGCATCAACGATTTTTTAACACACACATCTACGATTATTTCAATGAACTCGCAACGACTATATTTTTCTACACAACGTAATTCCGAATTTTCAACGCACACAACTTCGATTATTTCAACGATCTCGCAACTACGATTTTTTTAACGGAACGCAACGACGATATTTTATCGACGCACACACGACGATACATCCAACGAACACGAACCCGCGAATTTTCAATGCAACGCAAAGCGCGAACACAACGGTTCAACGAACAACCACGAAGCACACCGGGATCAACTGTCGGACCAACGAATCCGGACTGAGCGTCCTCCGGTCAGGCCATCGCGAGGCCGAGAGGAATATTTTAATCCTTATATTTATACAACACCCACAGGTCCAGCAGGAAGATGGCCACCATGTTTCTCTATATTACCGGACAGAAAAACATCACATTTATTACAGTTCACTCAACAGAGGAGGACAGTACTGCACACTACACTCAACAGAGGACAGTACCGCACACTACACTCAACAGAGGACAGTACCGCTTACTACACTCAACAGAGGACAATACCGCACACTACACTCAACTGAGGACAGTACCGCTCACTACACTCAACAGGGGACTCTGTGTGTGTGTGTGTGTGTGTGTGTGTGTGTGTGTGTGTGTGTGTGTGTGTGTGTGTGTGTGTGATGCGGGGGCGAGACTATGCGAGCAGCAGAGGCAACCAGGCGAGAGTGGCCCCGTGTTAATTCCACGTGAGGACAGACAAGGCAGTGCACCACCCGCCACACACACAACGTCCCCCTCCACTAATACACGAGCAGTGAAGAGCAGCATCCCCCACGACAATTCTGAGGTAGACTTTAGCGAAAACAATCATGTAAATATTTATGGCCTTTCGGGAGAAGAATTTTATCCACTCGTAAAGACAATATTGTGGCTGTTTCGGGAGACAAAATACATGGTAGTTAGTGAAAACCAACTGAATTCTAGATATGGTAAAAATACTCATTTAATTATTATTATTATTACTGTCATCAACATCCTATAACATACCATCAGTATTTACTTAGCTGTTGCGGTGATACGAGGCAGGTGGCCCTAAATACTACTTAGGTAAAGTAGAGTGTTAACACAACCCAAGAACACCACCTTAGCGGGGTCAATATGCCTCGTTGAGCTCAAGTGATGCCGCACTTAACCCAACTTGTGTCGTCACCAAGGTACTGATGCCAGGAGGAGGCCAACAGGTAGCACTTGTCTGGCGCTCCCGTAGTGCCATGACACGGAACATTTTGGCACCTGCACGGATCAAACGACACACTCGCTGCACGGACTAGACACACACACACGTACGTCACTCGCTACTTTTTCCACATACTGCCACTTCCCACTTGACCCAGCTGCCACTTCGTCCACACTGCCACTAACCCACCCCCCCCCTCTCTCTCTCTCGCTTTCTCCATTATCTTCTTTTATCACTAACTTCTTACGTGTGCCACTTACCTCACATTACCAACTCACCCCTCGACCTTCCCCTTACCTCACAAATTCTACTTCCCCTCACCCATCTTGCCATTACTCACCCATAATTAACTATTCACTCATTCCTCCCTCTCATCTCTACGCAAACGTTATCACACCCACTCAGTCTCTCGACCCATCACCCTAATCACCTTCCACCTACCCTTCAGTTCTCTCTCTCTCACACGTGTCGTCTTTTATTTCTTCCTCACTTATATTCTTGCCTGGTTATTCCCCCTTAGATATTTGTTGCTTTCGTAAAAAATCGTCGATGTCTTCCTTGATTCTGATATTGCGCATGTGTCAATCTCACTAGATATTATAGCTGTACTGTGATTGGTCTAGCTTGATCATGTGAAGTCTACGAAATAGTGTTTTACGAAATTTAAAATCGCCATTGTTGTTGTATCTTCGTCCTGTTCGCATCACGTCCAGTCGTCCACTAAACAAACTTGTTTTGGTTGTGTGTGAACCCAGGTTTTACGAATATTTTTTTTGCGCGTCTGAGAATTACTATCAGAATTCTATACGTTTGCTGTTATTATGTGTTTGGAAAATTAGGTAAGGGGTTCTCAAAGTTTTTATTTATCTTAACCCACGTTTCCCATGATCTTAAAAGCCCTATCCACTTTAAGGTAACCATTGTTGTTGATAATGTACGCGGTCATATCACCATATATAGACCTACCATCTCACGGAAATAAAGGTCATATTCGTTTATAACAGGAAAAAATAAAATCCTTAATCACAAAATCAATCACAGGTTAAACTTCTCAACTCCAAAATGTAAAAAAAAAAGTCAAAATTAAAAATGGTACTTGGTCATAATATTACGAACACTGCATCAAGTCAATATCAACGTTTGTATCACTTAAGCAGTACCAATACTATTATACTCTGTCAATATCAAGGTTCAATATAATTATTATCATTATGGACATAGAGCTAATTTTAACGTTATTATAATCACCTTAAGTCAACCATATTTCATTATCCCAGCGCCGCCTCAACCTCTCCTCACCACAAAAATAACAATATATATTATCAATCTGTTGCCGTCGTCACCCAGGTAAAAAAAATAACTCACCTGCAGGAGCTAATATGACTACCTGACTACCTTCCTTCCCCTCTGCAGTAGATGATCCATTCAGGTGCAAAGACTGATGAGCGATTCAGGTTAGGTTTCCCCCTTAATTAATGATTAATTCAGGTGTACATTTTTTGCCCTTTAATTGATGATTGATTGAGGTGAGTTTTTCCCCTTAACTGATGACAAAATGAATGAGAGAAGGTACCGGCGTATTGGAGTTTCCTCACCTAAAATGGACAATAAATGAAGCACACACACATACATACATACACACGTAGAGCAAATAAAGCGCGCGCACACACACACAGCCTTGCACAATTTTCAACGAACACGCGACGTTATTTTTTTTTCCAACGCATCAACGATTTTTTAACACACACATCTACGATTATTTCAACGAACTCGCAACTACGATTTTTTTAACGGAACGCAACGACGATATTTTTTCGACGCACACACGACGATACATCCAACGAACACGAACCCGCGAATTTTCAATGCAACGCAAAGCGCGAACGACAACGGTTCAACGAACAACCACGAAGCACACCGGGATCAACCGTCGGACCAACGAATCCAGATCGAGCGTCCTCCGGTCAGGCCATCGCGAGGCCTAGAGGAATATTTTAATCCTTATATTTATACAACACCCACAGGTCCAGCAGGAAGATGGCCACCATGTTTCTCTATATTACCGGACAGAAAAACATTATATTTATTACAGTTCACTCAACAGAGGACAGTGTGTGTGTGTGTGTGTGTGTGTGTGTGTGTGTGTGTGTTTTAAAGTTGCTTTGCTGTTGATTTTGTTCGAGTGACGCCATACAAATTGCCTTAGATTATTCTTTTGTTTTGAATAGCGAAATGAACACGATGTTACTCTCTCTCTCTCTCTCTCTCTCCTCTCTCTCTCTCTCTCTCTCTCTCTCTCTCTCTCTCTCTCTCTCTCTCTCTCTCTCTCTCTCAATTAGGAATAGGCAAATTCCTCGTCTCCTCAGAGCAGACAAGAGATCGTTCAAGGAAAATTAGGATAATTTACCCTGACTGCGTGTGTGGGCCGTAGCTCCTCCCGCCTCTCTCCCCGTCATCTTTTAGGTTAGGTCGGTTTAAGTTAGGTCAGGTTAGGTCAGGTCAGGTTAGGTTATGTTAGGTTAGTTTTATCGATTTTTTTTACCGAGTGGCAACAACACGAGTTAGAAAAGGGAGAATATTGAGTTAGAAAAGGGAGGATATTAACACTATTTTAACACGGTATATGTACGAGTGTTTTATTTATTCGTGGCTATTTCTGACTTATCTACGATCGCTGAACCAATTGATTCCCCTAGCTGGCGTTTTGTTTCATGTGATAATTCGCTTTAAAAACAACAACAACAACAACAACTTTCTAACAAACACGGAGCAATTAAAAGTGAGGAAATTTTTTTGGACATGTATTAATTGTTGGGTTTTTTAACAATGATAACTGGTGTACAGAAGTCCCCCCCCCCCCTCAATTTTATTTCAGGATGGTTATGATGATTACCGTAGTGAAAATATCCCAGAATATTGACGGGTATATAGTACACTATCTGAAAATTACGCCATGATAGTAGAGTAATCCTGTTTTAGGTGTTAAAGAAGATTTATATTATTGTAGTGTGGCTAGTGGCTATTATTATAACCTATTGTAGTGTGGCTAGTAGCTATTATTATAACCTATTGTAGTATTGTAGTGTGGCTAGTGGCTATTATTATAACCTATTGTAGTGTGGCTAGTAGCTATTATTATAACCTATTGTAGTGTGGCTAGTAGCTATTATTATATCCTATTGTAGTGTGGCTAGTAGCTATTATTATATCCTATTGTAGTGTGGCTAGTAGCTGTTATTATATCCTATTGTAGTGTGGCTAGTAGCTATTATTATATCCTATTGTAGTGTGGCTAGTAGCTATTATTATATCCTATTGTAGTGTGGCTATAGCCATTATTATATCCCATTGTGGGGGTGTGGCTAGGCTATTATCATATCCTATTGTAGCTAGTAGCCATTATTATATCCTATTGTAGTGTGGCTAGTGGCTATTATCATATCCTATTGTAGTGTGGCTAGTAGCTATTATTATCCCATTGTAGTGTGCTAGTAGCTATTATTATAACCTATTGTAGTGTGGCTAGTGGCTATTATTATATCCTATTGTAGTGTGGCTAGTGGCTATTATTATATCCTATTGTAGTGTGGCTAGTAGCTATTATTATATCCTATTGTAGTGTGGCTAGTAGGTATTATTATATCCTATTGTAGTGTGGCTAGTAGCTATTATTATATCCTATTGCCTCTCTTTTCTGACTTTACTGATGGATGATTCTCCTTCATGGGGGATGTATTTTTTTTTTTTCGTGTGAGGCTTAAGTGAACCTAAATGACCGATTCTTTTTATGGATCATTGTGTGTTTTGGGGACTCTGAGAGGGGGCCCACTGATGGCTGCCTTATTCACTGAGTTAAATCTTATGGGCAAAAATAATATATCTTACTTCATTAGTATATTTACCTTTAAAAGAATGTACTGTACTGTGTGTGTGTGTGTGTGTGTTTGCTTTAATCCAGTTCACGTCTCGACCAAAACAGATTTAATGCGAAATGGATGCACCTTAAGGGGTCGGGCGAGCGTCTTGGATTTGGCAGTGTTTGCATAAATTGTCCGGGGGAGTCTTTGACGAGAGAGATACCTGGGGGATGAGGGTGAGAGGTGAGGGCCGGGAGGTGATGGTGAGGCTTGTGATGGTGAATTCTTCTGGTGGTGGTGAGACTTATTGGTGATGGTGGAGCCTTCTAGTGGTGATGAAGCTTGTGATGGTGAAGCCTTCTGGTGGTGATAAGGCTTGTGATGGTGAAGCTTACTGATGGTGGTGAAGCTTAACTGGAGATGGTGAGGTTTACTGATGGTGATGGTTACGGTGATAGTGAAGGAGATGGTAGTGATAGTGAAAACGACGGTGGTGATAGTGAAGGATGGTGATGATAGTGAGGGAGAAATTTTTATGAAAATTGGAAGCACTTGTTTTAATATTCATGTTGGAAAAGTTATCTCAGAGTGAGGAGAGTTAACTACGCCGCCTCTCCTCTTAGTCCACGAGTTCTCCCTTCCTCCTCCTCCTCCTCCTCTTTCTTCGTTCTTTCTCTTCCATTTTACTCTACACACACACACACACACACACACACACACACACACTCACACACACACCTCTGTCATTCGTTTTTTTATGCACTAAAAGAAAAGAACTTGGTCAAAAGAGGCTTCGTCCTTTCAAGCTCTTTACCTCAAGATAGTTAGCATCCTGACCTCTCTCATCATCATCATCATCATCATCTTCACGTGGAGATATATCCCTACACCATCCTTACTGAGAAATATCCCTTTCCCTTGAATGAGAAACCAACGTAAACAAACAATCTCGGTGAGAATTGTCCTTTAGCCTTCGTACTGAGACACACTTTAGGGATCTTTAAGAGAGACACTCCTTTCTTGTGACACTTTTACTGAGAAATGTGAGGTATGTTCTCTTCAAGCTCCTTATTGAAAGATCTTATGTTCCATACGATTAGATTCCCTGCTGCCATTGTTGGTGAGAGACTTGTGTGTGTGTTTTTAGGTGTTCTTTTGTTTGTTTATATATATATGTGTGTGTGTGTGTGTGTGTGTGTGTGTGAATGTTTTTACGAGTGTTTATTTCTCTCTTTCTGTGTCTGTCTTTTTCTTCCAGTCTTTTGTAATGATTCTACTTGGCTGTACAACCCCCCGGAACCTTACATTACAAAAAACCCAAAACAAACAAAAACGAAACGAAACCAAACAAAAACAATCCATAGAGTTTTGTATATAGAGAGAATCGAGTGACTTTCCAAACATATAAATTTAATACCGGGAAGAGAGAAAGAGAAGGGCGAGTGTATTTATTGCCCATTGAAAGTGTTTACGTTACTGGCGGTGTTTTTCATGTTTGGGTAAATTGAAAATGGGGCTACAGGCTGGACGATACAGTTGGGGTACAGTCGTTTGATGTGATGGCTCGCCTGTAGTCTATGTAATTGAGAGATGGATTGGACACTGTATTAGTTAAAGGGTTTAGGTCGTGTTAGCTTGTACTTGCCATTCATAGCTGGTGGGTGGGGGTGGGTGTGTGTGTGTGTGGGGGGTTATAATATGTCGTAGTGGTTAAGTATATTGTAAGGGTAAGTTGTATTGTAGGGTCTTTCCTCCCTTCACTCCTCAGTTATCTCCCCTCATTCCTCACTTATCTTCCTTTCCCAGCACTCTTCAATTCTTCTCCCATCTCCCCTCAAATCTCTCTCCTCATCGTTCACATCTCTTCCCTCATCTCTCACCCCCACCCCACCCCCCCTCATATCTCCTCTCGGGGCGTCATCCCTCACGTTTCTCTCCCTCACCCCTCTCCCCTTATCCTTCACCTTCCTCCCCACATCCTTCACCTTCCTCCCCACATCCTTCACCACATTCCTCGCCTCTCTCCCCTATTCCTTCCCATCCCTTCCCTCGTACCTCCCCTCCCTCATTCCTCACCACCCTTCCCTCATACCTCATCCCTCTCTCCTCCCTCCCCTCACCCCTCTCAGCTCTATGTCACGTACCCAACCGAGGTTTTGCCCACCACATTAGCATAAGGAAGGATAAGCAGCCTCCAGACGCCCGCCACAAGATCTTGTTTTTATCCGCCTTCAATATAAATATGAATAGCGCACGTCCAGTAAACTGACCTTCTCCCTCAAGTTCACGTCCCGGGAGTTGACCGTTGACCCTATTTTACGTCCGGGAGCTGACATTTGAGCATAGTTCACGTCCTGGGAGGTGACCTTTGACCTTTTTTACGTCCTGGGAGTTGACCTTTGACCTTATTTTACGTCCTGGGAGTTGACCTTAGTTTACGTCCGGGGAGTTGACCTTTGACCTTAGTTCACACCCGGAGAGCTGACCTTTAACGTCTAGTTCACGTCCGGGGAACTCGCAGGATTGTGACAAACTACATTTTATTTTCATCTATTTTCATTTTAATCCTCTGCATTCACATGTTTGTTAGCTTGTGCTTTATACATCTGTCTAGGTGTGTGTGTGTGTGTGTGTGTGTGTGTGTGTGTGTGTGTGTGTGTGTGTAAGTACTCTATTACAGCCAATACATCTACACATGAACGGTGTTGCTTTGCTGTACAGGGACATGCATACACATTACGGCCGGTGTAGAGTGAGAAATTATTCCAGTCACGTTTGAATTGCCATTATCACCCCGCCTCCCTAACTCCGTCGGCAAAATGTGGGAGATAGTGAACTGAGGAGGATAGGGAGAGAAAGAGGGGAGAGAGAGAGAGAGAGAGAGATAAGAGAAAAAGGGGTATTGCGATAATGGTGTGAAAGAGAAGAGAAAGAGAGATAAAGGAATATTGCAATGTTTATGAGAGGGGGATTGAGAAAAAAATAATTGATATAGACAGAGGGGAAGAAAGATGAAGAGGCATTGGGAAAGGATAAACGACAGAGAGAGAGAGAGAGGGGATGGAAAATTGTGTATGTGTGTGTGGGAGGAAGAGATAGATAGATAAATTGATTGATTGGTGTGGGAAAGTTGGGATGGGAGTAGATAGAAGGATGGATAGTAACACAAGAGAATAGAATGGGAAGGAAAAGAATACAGTGATAAACAGAGGCATGATTAAAATGAGACCAAAGAAGGGATAGAATAAGGAACAGAATAACATATGAAAAAAGCGACGGCGGGGAGAGAATAACAAGAATGAGAAATGAAGATAGAGTTAATATACCAAAAATACAATAAACAAAGAAATAAAAGAGAAGAAAGAATAGGAATTAACTCAAAAAATAATCCAGAATTAAGAACAAGAAATAAACTGGGATTAAGACATAATAAAGAAGATTGAGACAGGAATGGGAAGGAGAGTAATGGAAAGAGTGAATGTGATAACTCGGGGAATGGTGTCAGTAGTGATAACTCAGGGAATGGTGTCAGTAGTCGGAGATAACCTACCAATGGCGTGAGTGGTGGAAATGAGAGGAAATTGTGATTGGCTGATAGTAAGTCAGGCTGGCTTTGTCCTCTGACGATCACGAGGAAGCCAAAAATGTGTGTGTGTATGTGTGTGTGTGTGTGTGTGTGTGTGTGTGTGTGTGTGTGTGTGTGTGTGTGTGTGTGTGTGTGTGTGTGTGTGTGTGTGTGTGTGTGTGTGTGTGTGTGTGTGTGTGTGTGTGTGTGTGTGTGTGTGTGTGTGTGTGTGTGTGTGTGTGTTGGGGGAGGGGAGGGGGGGTTACCGTGGCTGCTAGGAGAGGGAGGGAGACCTTGCTACAGGGAGATATAAAGGAAGAAGGGAGAAGAAGTTAGGGAGGAGTGAGGTAAGGGAGAGAAATTTCTATGGTGAAATGAGGGAAAGATGAGGAAGAAATGGGGGAAAATTAATGAGGTGAGGGAAAATTGATGACAGATGGGAAAGAACATAGGGAGAGATGAAAGGAATTTGGGGGCGATGTGAGGAAAACTGAAAGTGTGTTAGGAGAGGCTGAGAGAGAGAGTTGCATCAAAGGTGAGAGAAAGAGAGACAGGGAGAGGTCATGAGAGAAAGAGGAGAACTAGGGGAATGAGATTAAAGCAACCAGAAAAGAGAGGTCGAGAAAAGAGACTAACATATGAGAAGACTCGATGCAGGGAAGAGAAAACGAAAAGAGAGACAGAAAAAGAGAATGAAGGAGCAGACACACAGACATAAGGAATAAGTCTGCTCTCTCAGTTATGCAGTAGCCATCAAATATAAACATAAAACTCTGGTGGAGGTCAGGGCATGTTGTAACGGGTCTCTGTCAACTGGACCTAGTATCAGTCTGGCTAAGAATAACAGCTGGTGGACCCTCTTGGATGATGCCTGCAAGATGGGTGACTCATCTGTGTGGGGTATAAATATGCTAGACACTTGGAGGGAAGAATGACCTATCTTTAAAGTAGTAAGTGCATAATAATAATAATAATAATAATAATAATAATAATAATAATGATAAGAACAACGAAATTCTACCATAACCGGACTTGCTGTTAGCCTATTACTCCGGTTACTGTGGCCAGAGGTACGAAACAGGTGTGAGATTGGTATGTTGATTATATTTGAAAGGGTGTGTAGGTGTACTGAATAGGGACAGTAACGTAGATTGTATCCAATGTGTGTGTGTGTGTGTGTGTGTGTGTGTGTGTGTGTGTGTGTGTGTGTGTGTGTGTGTGTGTGTGTGTGTGTGTGAAAGGAAAAAAAGGCAAGGATTTTAAAAGGAAGAATCACATGAAAGGATAACACTGTACATGTCCAGGAGGGGAGAGAAGAAGATAGAGATAGAACGGGAGGTAGGGCGAAAGAGGGAGAGAAGGAGGGAGGGAGGAAGGAGAGAGAGAGAGGCTGAAGACGCGTGATGTTGATAAAGTAGGAGGCTTTTGTGTGAGAGGAGGAGGAGGAGGAGGTTGCTGGTAGGGAAGGGGGGGGGGTTAGCGAGAGTCAGGAAGAGAAGGTGGAGGAGGAGGAGAGGAGTAGAAGGTAGGAAGAGGAGGAGGAGAGGAGTAGAAGGTAGGAAGAGGAGGAGGCAGGAGGGGGCGGGATCATACGTACATTATACAACAAGATGATTCTGTCGTGATCTTCCAGGTTAGGTTAGGTCAGGTCAGGTCCACACTGCCTCCAGGCTCGCCCTCATAACATTGTGGCTTCTGTACCTGTGTGAATAATGGAGTAGTGTAGAGTAGTGGGTGAGATTGTAGTGTACAGTACAGTAGAGTAGTGTAGTTAGTCTTGATGTATTTTTTTTATATTTTTTTTATTTTTTATACTTTTTTAATTGTATTGATATTTATTTTATTAATTTTATTAATTTTTTATTTAGTTTTTATTTACATTATCAAGTAAAGGTTTAGATATTGGCATTCACTTACCACTAGTTTAACGACAAAGTTTAGGTACATAATCTGGGGGATATACACTGTACCGTAATTCTGTCTTGTATTAAATAACCATAACTTTACGTAATCTCTCGGTGTACTGTTGACGTTATTTCCGGACCTTATTTTGTTGTATTTACCAATCGTCCAGTGTGGCTTTGTGTGTTCAGTTAGAAGGAAATGTTGAATGCAGGAGCCTTTAGGAATCTTAGAGCCTTTGGCGGTGTGGTATGATAAGCCACACACACACACACACACACACACACACACACACACACACACACACACACACTTAATTGTATTCTTCTTTTCCCCCCCTCTTATTTCCCCCAAGGCGGGGTCATTGTCACACCACAGCTCTCTGGCCGCTCCCTAAACCTTCTTCATCCGTTCCACTTTTCCGCCCCTTGTCATCCACTCTCCGTTATCCTCTCCTCCCAAGTCTCTCCTTACTTCCTCGAGCCACACATTCCTCACCAGTCTCCCCCCCACCCCACCTCCTCCATTCGTTGCACCTTTCCTCCCTTCCTCTACAACTACCATACTTTCTTATAAATTGCTTCTTCGTATTAATTTCCTCTCTCTTCTTCGCCATTTTCCTCCTCCTCCTCCTCCTCTCTTCTCTCTTGTTTATTCGTTATATTTTCCCAGACCCTCTTCGTTATATTGGCGACTGGAATTAGAAAAGTGATACTGTTTACTGGTAACCAATAATTCGCTTAAATGACTCTCTCTCTCTCTCTCTCTCTCTCTCTCTCTCTCTCTCTCTTCTGTGCCTTTACGAGTTAGCATAATAAACTTCCATCACTCATTCGTAATATAAAACGAGTATAATTAAGTATAATTTATTCACCAACCTTCTAATTATATTTTTCAAGCAAATGTCTCACTCACTCATGATTGGAACAGTGAGGAGATCGACAACAAGTATAGGCATGTCACTTGAACATGTCCATTTACGTGTCGTTGTGCAGGTTGTGAGTTTCTGTACTTGAGCCATTGTCCCGGGTGGGGGGGGGAGCGAAGGTGTTGGAAGCGCTCACAAACTTTTATTCAGGATTACAAATACAGTGTGAGTGAAGATTATGGGTGTGAAGTGCAGTTATGTTGAGGCATTTCAGGGTTAGTATGAGGCGTTATGAAGAGTGTGATGGTGTTTTGAGGCGTGTAATGGTGTTATGAGAAGGTAGAAGGAGTGTGATGGTGTTATGAAGCGTGTAATGGTGTTATGTGGAAGGTAGGAGGAATGTGATGGTGTTGTGAGAGGGGCTTAGCTTAGGCGTCTCAAGGGAAGTCTTGTAGCAGAGTGAGTTTAGTTCATTAGCGAGTTTACCCATCGTTCACCTCGCTAGTCTCTCCTGCAGTGCGTCTGATGGCAATACATCCTTGCCAACCACACCCTGCCAACCACACCCTGCCAACCATACCCTGCCGACCCCACCCTGCCGACCCCACCCTGCCGACCCTACCCTGCCAACCCCACCCTGCCGACCCTACCCTGCCAACCCCACCCTGCCGACCCCACCCTGTTAACCCTACCCTTTTCAGTCGATGTCCTAAACCTTAAACACTCGTAGACAAGAGTGGCGAAGAGTCATTTTTGAGAGTTGGTGTTTGTGAGGGCACGAGAGAGAGTGAGTGAGGGGGAGTGTGATAAGTACCCCTAGTTAAGCTGACGAGATAATTGGCTTAGTTTCGTTATCTCTTATCTCTCAGGACAGGTAGATAGGGATGTCTCTCGTGTGTGTGGAGGGGGATGGGGTTGCAGGTCTCTCTGTCACTCACGCTCTCAATCATCGCCTTAATTAACAGCATCTGTAGGTACACGTCATTAAATCCCCGCCGCTCGTCAGTCATATGAAGGCGGACACAAATTGGAGACGATGAGGCCTAATTTACCTCAGATGAGCAGGTCAGTAGTTCCCAAAGGTAATTAAGAGGTGACTCGTACTGTGACTGGTCGCTTGTAGACTCCCCTTAATTATTATTTTTTTAGGTATGAGGTGAATTTGTAATGTAATTGTGATATATACTGTATATTATTAATGTAATTATAGTGTGTATCTTGTCGTGAGAGAGAGAGAGAGAGTCACATAGCAACTTAATTGAATCCCAGGAGTTGCAAACCACCTCAAGCCCCAGTTTTCCCCCCTCCCTCCACCCCCTCCCTTTACCTCCTCCTACACTCACTGCCTCACCACCACCTGTACTCCCTCACTTATCTCTCCCCCCTCCCCCAACTCCTGCCCCCACCTTCTCCTCTTCCTCCCTCAACTACTCCCCCCCTCACCTGCACCCCCCCTCCCCCCACCTCCTTTACCTCCAGAACTTGTCACGAGTTACTAGGTTAATTACTGCAGGTGTTGGGGGTAGGGTGGAAGTAGGGGAAGAGGAGGGAGGTAGGGGTGAGGAAGGGGTTAGGGGGTTATGAGGGGGTAGCAAGGGTTGTTGGTTAGGAGTAAAGATTGAGGCGTAATGGTAGAAGATGAAGGGGAGGAGGGAATTAAAGGGTAGACGTGGAGGGTCATGGGGAGGTAACAGAGGGGTGAGGAAACTATGGATAATGTGGGAGAGGGGAAAGGAGGGGAGGGGGGAGATTTGATGTAGGATTAAGGTGAATTTATTAATAGCTGGGGGAGGGGAGGGAGTTGAGTGAATCCCCTTGAATTATGATACTCTTAGGTAATTTATGAGGGATAGTATAGCTTAATTATGGCATCGTTGTGTGGTATTGACTCAATAATGACCGGGGTGAGGCGATATATCTAGCTGGTCTCTGTATTAGTGACGCCAGTGATGGGGAAGGCAGAGAGGGAGGCGGTCTGCGGCTGTTCCTGAGTGAGTGAGTTATTTACTAAGGGTTGGGTGATGGTGGTGATGTTTGGTTGAGTGTTGGTTGAGTCTCTATAGTGTGTATAAAGGGAAATATTGGATTAATTAAAATAGTCATAGTAATTAGTGATTTACCTGTAAGCACCTTTCTTTACCTACTATTTAGTGAACCAGGTGTAGATGAGTATATATTCGTCTGCTCGTGCTCCGTTTAACTGTGAGATTGACTACGGCGTGTATTTAATAGCGGCTCTTTCCATTTTAGATCATTACGTACTTTATAAGGTAGACTTCAGAAAGACGTGGTTTTGGTTTGTTAAGAAGTACGATATGGTTAAGTGTTGTACCTGGAACGGATTCTTGCGTGTGAACTTTCGTGGTCAGTGAATATATCTTTGCCTGTTGTGATAAGTGACGATACAATGATAGAATAATGTAATTACTAATAAACACAATGAAGACAATATTAACAAACTGAAAATATTGTAGGCGCTTACTGTAAAAAAAAATATAAATAAAATAGAAAAAAAATCTAGAGTTAGTAACGAATTTAAGGTAACTACCGAAGAAGGTACACAGTACAAGGGTAGAATAACAGATGAACTAATTGATGTAATTGATGAAATACGTCTCTCTGGTTCTGGCAAGACAGTGGAGTGAGTAGTAGAGACGTGGTGGAGGAGGATTAGTGTTTTGGGGGACTGATGTAGGGTTGAGGCCCCAGGAGCCAGATAAGTGAATATAATTACACAGTCGGGGAGATGTATTGTTCTACGGTGGTGGAGGGGAAGGTGAGGGGAGACCTACTGCTGTATTGTGTGGCTCCTGTTGTAGTGGTGGGTGGGGGAGGGGGTGGTGAGGGATCCTGGATGGTGGGGAAGGGGGTGGTGGAGGTTGAGAGTATGGTGGGGTTGCAGGATTTGGGGGGTTGGGGCTATATTTAAGGCGATGGTTTGTGTGTGTGAAGGGTGAAAAATATGAACGGAAAAAAAGTGAATTTCAAGCTCTCCACGTGATGTTAGTGTCGTAAACCGTCTTGAAAAATTGGACCTCGATCAGTGGACTCTTCCTCTAGTTATAAACAAACACTATTTATTAGGGAGCACCTGGCGGACCCACCTTGCTGCACCCCTACTGAAAATAGCAGAGGCATGAACGTAGAATTATATTGCACAAGTTCTTTTAAACACAGTGGAGGGAGAAGAGAGTAATTTAATACCGTGTTTGCGAAAGTTTTTGAATGTATGCCTGTGTGTGTGTGTGTGTGTGTGTGTGTGTGTGTGTGTGTGTGTGTGTGTGTGTGTGTGTGTGTGTGTGTGTGTTTGGTACTGCGTTTAAAAGTCACCCATTGTAAGTCTACTATTTTATGTTATCAATACCGAGTCGATGCAGCGGTCCACGGGCAGGAGAACAATAGTAATTACCATTGTGGGACATGATTTTTTCCTTCAGGAGAACAAACAAACTCGAAGACCTCAAGCTATACACGGAAATAAAAACCCTTACTGAATGTTAATTGGGGATAAATATAGATTTTTAACTTGTTTTGCCCGATGAATTTATAGCATTTGTTTGCACTATATTCAGAAGAGGTCAAAGGGAATACGATAGCCAGAGGTTTGTTATGTTAGGTAAGCGGTGTTCATCACGACGCCACCGAGTTACAACTTGAAAATTAAATCCAGAGATGCAGCCGGGTTACCTAATACACTTATCTAGTTAAAGTTGTGTGGTTGTTCCGTGCGTCTTGTTCGCTCTGTATTACGAATTGGATGTTGATGGTGTAACTTGTATAGTAATAATAACGAATATACGTAAAGAATGATATATTTATTTGATAACAGTATATTTGTTGTAACGATTTCCTTTGTCAGTATAAAATGGATTTGTTTGGTTCAGGTACAATATTTATTACCATTTGAAACCATTTACTTGTGTACTGTTGTCTTTATGCCCCGCCACAGTATGAAGAGGGACATAGGTGTTATCGTGTCGGTCTGTATGTAATTTATGTCCGATAAGTAACTTTGGTGCGTGGCTTTGTGGCCCGAGTGTTTGATGTTTTTTTTGTTGTTTTTTATTAGCGTTATTGATCAAAGTTATATGAGGTCTTATATGATGACTGTGAAGTGAGAGTCTGGTCCAGTGTTGATTGCTGTACAACTAACACGTTTATTTGTTCTTGGTGTGTGTGTGTGTGTGTGTGTGTGTGTGTGTGTGTGTGTGTGTGTGTGACTGACAGTGGATGGTGGTGGTCATCTTTCAGCACTGAGGCGCCCTCTTCTGTTAGACGTGTCGGTCGATACAGTATTTTTAGACAGAAAGATGTCAGGAATATTCATATCCTTTACTTAAAAAAAACCTGTAATATTTCCTACTAAAAAACAACAACACAAAGGCCGGATCTAACGCAAAAACAAGTAATATTGAACAAAAGTAAAAATATTTAGACTATTTAACCCTGCAATTAGAATTCAGCTGAAAGTTTTTGAAGCCAAATATTAAGGAAAATAGTTTTGTGTAGGAACGTAAAACAAAAGCCAACATGGGGAGTGGTGCGTGTTATTATTTTAAGTTGGAAGGTTTTTTTTTTTTTGGTTCACAAGGAAACAATTATTTTGCATGGTAGGTGGACACAAACGAAGCGAGGTTACTTGCTGCTGTACCTCTACCACTGACACGACCCCGGGGCTAATATTGCTTATATTACCTACAACACTGACCTCCTCCTCCTCTATACTGACCTCCTACTCCTTCCTTTCCCTCCTCTTCCCCTCTCCTCCTCCCCCTTACCCTCCTCGTCCTCCTCCTCCCCATGCCTACTACCACCACCACCACCACCCACTTCCTCCCCCTTCACCTGCCCCACCACCAACTCCTCCTCCCCCTTCACCTGCCTCACCACCCCCCCCCTTTCCTCGTAAACAGGATGAACACGCAGGTTGTGAGTGGTGGTGGGAGTGTTGTAACATCATGTGTAAGTGGCTTGTCATAAACAGTGATTACCCTCGCAGGTAATGGCCACACCAAATGGCAAGTGCTGGTAATTACTACACCAAGAACGACGCCTTCTTTCAGCGGCACGACTCAGAGCTATTTAACTCTCGTCGGAAGATGGGTGTGGGAGGGAGGCAAGACTTGGTAACTCCAGGGAATACGTTAATGGTGGTGGGGTTATATGTGACAGAGAGCCATATATGACACTGGCTGTATATGAGATTGGCCAATATATGACATTAGTTCATATATGGGAATCGGTCCAGTTATTTTCAGGTCCGTTTGTGTTAAAAGTGTATATACAGTATATGACACACAGACTGCATGCTTTATAGGACTGGTCGAGTCTTTCACGTCACATACATTGAATAGCTCTTATATGACACCTGCAACACTTCACACGTCACATAGGTCGAATATTTCACATATGACCCGCGCTCACTATTTTATTTGTTCATTTTTTTTATTTTTTTTTATTTCATACATCAAACGACATGGTTTCAGTCGTCGAACTAGCCGCTCAAACGCTCGACCTAAAACATTTACAAGTCTACCCGGTGGGGGGAGGGGGGTCACGTGGGCCTGGCGTCAGATATCACAGTTAGATGGAGATAAATGTGGTGTATCCTTGTTTATTTTTGTTGAGGGGGGGGGGGATAGGTTAATGTTATTGGCACTTACTTTCACCTGTAATCAAGTACACCTCCTCCATACTCCTTAGTGGGGAGGTGGCAGAGGGAGGGGGATAAGGGGAGGTGGCAGGGCGGAGGGGGAAGGAACAAGGGAAGGTGGCAGGGACGAGAAGGAGGGAAGGTGTTGTAGTGACATTATTGGTGACATGTGTAGCGGTGTGTGTGTTCTTGTGAAGTTTGTGATGGTCGTAGTGTAGTAAGACATAGACGACCTGTGTTGACCCGAGACCTGTAACTCCCCTACAGTCCGCTGGCTCCTGTAATGACTGGTGTTGTGAGGCCAAGCTGAGGCACTGAGTAACGTCCTCACGCTACAGCATTAACAGGTGGTGTGTGTGTGTGTGTGTGTGTGGTGAGGGCTCTCCACCTCCCGGGGCGTGAGTGTTGAGGGCTCTCCTGACGGGAGTGTGAGGAGGTATAACAGGGTGCTGAGCCTGTGATGGTGACGGATCAAAGTACTTCGAAGCGCACACCTCTTTACCTGGTTTTCTTCCCTCCCCATTCCCCAACCCCTCCCCTCCCCCCTCCCACCTCCCCCTCCTCCTCCCTCCCTCCCCCTCCCCTTATGCAGCCTCACCATTGCAGTGTCTCCCGGAATGCCGCCTCCCACCCCCCAAAAAAGGTGTTCAACTCAATACTTTTAATGTAGAAACTGTTCATTGTAATTTCGTGGGAGGTCGTGAGGTCTCTTTGATGATACAACTCCAAATATTCTCTCTCTCTCTCTCTCTCTCTCTCTCTCTCTCGTAACTTGGGATCACAGTTTTTATACCGAGTTGAGAATTTGGTCGTTTATAATGGGTGGGTGGGGGCAGGCGTGAGAGGGGGGGGGGCGGGGTCAAAGATGTTGTATTTTTACTTTTGAAATTAGTGGGGTTGGTTTTATGTTTGTGTTAAGTAGTCCTGAATTTATTTTTTATTTATTTTTTATTCCATCTTAATTAGTTGGGAGTAAAATGGGAATGGTGTTCAATTTCTTTTTACAGGACACTTGGGAGGATTGTCTAGTGTAAGTTGTTCATCCTGGGAATAAATAGATGGTATTTATGGCGGGGGTTTTGTAGTTGTTTAAGTGGTCTTGTTTATAAAGGGACTAAATGAGTTATTGATAAGGCAGGTGTTAATTAATGATCAGGTAATAGAGTGTCGTCTAGCAGGACTTAATTAGCTCTTGTTAGAATTAGATATTGGTAATAGATCAGTTAATTAATGTGTAATTTTTTTTATCAAGTCATAAAGTACAATATAATGGGATTAATGTGAGTTTTAATTTGATATTGATGTTAGATTGATGTTAGTTAAGATGTTTGTCCAGCCTTAAAACATCATTCAATAGAACTAAAAAAATAGATATCTAGTATTGAATTATCTATTGATACTATAAAGTGATACACTGATCAAGTGATACTATTAGATAATTAATTGTGAACTGGATATAACAAATGTAACTTTCCTGTTTAGTACACTATATCAATTGATGTTAAACTGACACGATAGATGGGAGGAAGCGAGGCACAAACCCCTCAGAAAGTTTGTTTGTTTGTTTGAGTTTAACACTATTTGACGTTGGTATCGTTTGTCTTGTTTCGTCTTGTTTGAGTGGTGATATCGAGTGACTGGCTGGCTGGTTGGTGTGGCGGACCAGTGAGTATGGCCGTCCTCTCATTGTGTGTATTCTAATTGGCTGCTTATTATACTGACACTTATCCCTTAAGCTATAATCCTGTCGGTGAAAGTTTAAGTCTCCTGAGCCTAATGACTTCGTCTCACCCTCGGTATAACATCTCCCCCGCTAACGATAACTTTCCTCCCATTAGTACGATAACTGAAATCTCCAGAGTGCGATAAATCCTTCCCCGTTTGCGATAACGATGTCCTAACGCTACGAGAGAGTCAATATTTTACCTTCGGATATCTTTATTCCTTGATTACAGTACTTTCCTTCCTTCCTTCCTTCCTTCCTTACTTCCTTACGATATAATTGTCATGATATATATTGTAGTAGGTAATTCTGATTGTTTTTAATTACAATTGTTCCAAATGTACAACTTAATGGACAGGTATTTACAGGTGATTAATTAAGTCAAATTGTGTCTGATTGCTTGGATATTTAACCCCTCTAGTTTTTCTATTGGGGTATATAGTTGTCATTTTCCCCGACTGTCTGTCTGTTTGTCTTTCTGTCTGCCTCTTGTCTTTCCGTTCATGGTCTCCTGAAGTAAAGGATAAAATGGTGTTGGAGGGAAGGAAGGAGGGAGGGGGAGGAAGGAATGATTGAAGGAATGTGAGGTACATGCTGTCCTTCATGCCACTCGCATCCCTTCCTTATTGGGTATTTTATTATGCTGACAGTGTGCTGATGGTAGTGTAGGGTGTGGGGGGGGTTAGCTCAGAGCCAATTTGCCCCACGGTCACCTGCCACGCTGGGAACCGGACACTTGTTGACTTCGTTACTGCCCACCACAAACACCATCCTCGAATTGTGTGTGTGTGTGTGTGTTGGTTTACTCATTTACTACACAGTCCTCTTGGTCGCATCACTCTTGTTTGTACGACCTCGAGTATGTCCTTGAGTTAGCCTGCGCATTCATCGAGTGTCACTTGAGAATCCGTTTACTGTAAGGGTTTCATTGCCACTGTATACTAGTTAATACCGCTATAAAAACGACCTGTTTAAGCTTTTTCGAGGACGACCTGTTAAAGCTGTTCCGAGGACGACCCTTGACGTTTGTTACTAACCCATGTGGGACTTTTCTCTTCCTTGAGGGACGTGTGTGTTCCCTCCAGTGTTCCTTGGGCAGTGTTCCCCCTCCAGTGTTCCTTGGGCATTGTTCCTTCTCTTTACTTCCTAGTTCTTGGTTACTACTTCACGTCGATACGGCTCTTGAGAGTGACACCTTTTCGCTATCACTTCCTCAAGGACGAACTCTTTTCACAACCATCACCTCAATGACAACACTATTTTCACAACCATCACCTCACTAACAACACTATTTTCACAACCATCACACACACACACACACAAAAGACTTTTTTCACAACGCATCACCTCGAGGACAAACATATTTTTGCCAGTCGCCATCTTGAGAACCATTCCTTAATTAGGTCACCATATTGAGGACCAGCTTCATTGTTCATTTTCTCATTACTGTAATTACATTTTTTGTCTTTTTTTTGTCTTGTGTTGTGGTTGGCTGCTCGAGTCTTCAGTCAGTCACATTCTGTATTGTGGTAATTTTTCTTTAGTTTATCTTCAATGTTTTGGGTCTTCTTCCTTATCTTCTTTCTTATTTGTATTTATCTTAATTTATCATGTTATTATACCTGTTTCTTTCTTTCTTTCTTTCTTTTTTTTCTTTCTTTCTTTCTTTTTTCTTTCTTTTTTTTTTCTTTCTTTCTTTCTTTCTTTCTTTCTTTCTTTCTTTCTTTCTTTCTTTCTTTCTTTTTTCTTTCTTTCTTTTTTCTTTCTTTCTTTCTTTCTTTCTTTCTTTCTTTCTTTCTTTTCCCTAACAGCAAAATATAAAGAAAGATGAAGCTATTTCACTCACACTATCAGGTCGCCCAAATTATATTCTGTTTAGTCCTTAGTCATAAAACCCTGCCGCTAGACGTCGCATCTCTCTAAATCCCTCTCATCCCTCTCCCCCCCCCTTCCCTCTCATCCCCATCCCCCCCTTAGTTAACCTCAGATTCTCCCTGGAAGAATAGGGTGACTAAGGGATTATACTCTCCCTTTTTTTCGGCTGAGTTTCTAAAGGCAAACAAAAGTTCCAATCAGGGAGCACAAAGGGCGTGTTGGCGTCTACTCCCTCACTCCCCCGAGAACGATTAATTACCTCCCTGACGATAGGGGAGGGGGGTGTGGTGGAGTATGACGAGGGGGGAGTGAGCGTGTGAGAAGAGATAAAGGAAGAGGAGTTTGGTGGTGGTGGTGATGACGTGTGATGATGATGGAGGAAGAGAAGGTGGAAAAGGAGATTTGAAAATTTGAGAGGAAATGAAGAAATATGAGGTGGTGGTGGTAATAAGGAAGAAGGAAGAGGAAGAGGTGATTGGTGGAGTTGGAGGAGAGGAGGAGAAGGAGGCAAGAGACTGTGAGAGGAGATAAAGGAAGAAATAAAGTTGGAAGAGGAGGATAAGGATGAAGAGAATGCGATGGCTGTAGGAGGGAAATTGAAATGGAGGTGGTATTACTGATCATGGAGGAGGAGGAGGAGGAGGAGGTATAAGACGAAGAAATAGAGGGAGAGGAGGAGGAGGAATAAGATGAGAAAGAAAATGACGATAATGGTTATGGGGCAGAGAATGGAGAGGGATAGTGTACACATACAACAAGCTGCCTCTTTGTGTGTGTGTTGACTCGTAGGTTCAGGTGAGCTCTAAAATAATGGTTAATTTCTCTTGATCACTCAGGTGCCTGCAGGTAAATAAGGAAATAATAACTCACTCACTCTCACACAACAGAAAATGTGGTGTTTATTTTAGCCTGGTTTAGTGAATCATAATTGAGTCTTTAAATGCGTATAGCTTTGGTAGTAAACATGATGTGATATTGTGGGGGGTCGTGGTAAACTCTACGGTGACACCCACAAGTATTTCAGTATCGTCGTCGTCTCTCTCTCTCTCTCTCTCTCGCTCTCTCTCTCTCTCTCTCTCTCTCTTCTGATGAGGACACTAGACAAGTATAAATGTACAGATAGACAGAATGATGATGAGTAATATGTACGGTGTGTGGATGGAAGGATGGCAGGGGGAGGGAAGGAAGGCGGCGATGGGTGGGAGGGAAGGAGGGAGGATAGAAAGCGGCTATGGGAGGGAGGGAGGGAAGTCGGAAGGAAGGCGGCGGCGGTAGGTGGTTGGTTGAGATTGATGATTGATAGGATGGTGTGGGATGCTCCTCACGCCCTCTCCCATATTACTTCCATCCTCCAACTTCTCAATCTCCTCCTCCTCTTCTTACCTCCTCCTCCTCCTCGCACTAACATCTGACACTGATCGTAACTCTTGTTGTCAGAAGCATGAATTTATAATCGTAATGCTCAAAGGTTGAAGTTTTCTACTCAGTATTTCGTTAGATACATTTTCTCCCTCAGTTAGGAGTGAGTGAGAGAGTCCAGTTAATGTTCTTAAGGCGCCATCTTTGTCTCCTAACTTAAAGTGAGTTAGTGAGTTACGTGGGATTTTACCTTATGATTTTTATTGAGAATCTATCATGTTTCTTAGTTTGAGAAAGGCAGATTCATCTTGGTGTCGTGTTTTACGTTAGTCAGTTATTTTTGCATATTGTTACGAGTTGGGGATTTAGAAACTGGTTTAGAATATAGTTAAAAGTCTACCCAGATCCCAACAGGCAACAACAATAAAAAAACAAAGACAATCGGACTATAAAAGGGTAGACAAAGGATGCGAGTTTTTGTTGTGTATAATAAAGTACAATAAATTCCTTAACAAAATATCCAGCTTTCTATAATTTACCCTTAACCATACTTAACTTAAACATACGCAACATTGGCTTAACGGTATATACATACTTATACAACATACAACAATCTGAAGCAAGTGGAGGTGGGAGGTAATAGAGGATTACAAATACAGTACTCAAGTGCGGTGCTGAGGTGTCTGACGAGTAGGGCTGAGTATTGAAGAAGATGGTAGGTAGTCACTGTGCCGTAGGTTTCCAGGATAGGTAATCCAAGTGTGGTCACTTCCCAAAGTGAACTGAACTCTCCTCGATCCGGAGCTGATGAGGAAGAGTTGGAGGAGGTGACGCAACAACCAAGATATGGAGAAAGAAAACCCGGAGTGGTGACTAAGACTAGTCATACTCGGGTTTCGTCCCTAGATGGCGTTGCTCGTGGTGCTGGGTAGGTAGATCATGACAATAGATGGCGTGGTTCGTAACAATATCTATTTCCCCTATGAATTACGGCCACAACAAAGCCATGTATAGTTTAGAGTGAGTTCGGCCTCAGCTTATCCTCCAGCCACAATTAATCCAAGATAAATTTTCCACCTCTAATTGGTATCAGTGAGGGTCGCGCCGCAGGCCATTTGGCAGCCCGCTTGATCACCTGACCCCTCCCACCCCCACCCCTCTCAATTTATCTCATCCCCCCTTTCCCCTCCTTCCAACCCTCTCTCATCTCTCCCCCTAACAGCTTTTCCCCACCTCCCCTAGCCCCCCTAACTTATCCCACCTCCCCTAGCCCCTAACCCCCCACCTCCCCTAGCCCCCACCTTATCCCACCTCCCCTAGTCCCCCTTGCCTTATCCCACCTTCCCCTAGTCCCCCTAACCTTATCCCACCTCTCCCTAGTCCCTTTATCCTCCCCCTTATAATGTTTCCCTTACACCTCCCCCCTACCTATTCCTACCATCTTTACCCTTTATTTTCTCTCTCCACTCTTTCCCTCTTCCTCTCACTCCCTTCTGCCTCCTCATTTCCCCCTCCTCTCCCCACTCTTACCCCCTCTTCCCCCTTTTTTTACAAATGAATCACTTGTGTAGCACCATCTTGCCCCAGGTGATGATCGTAAAAGCGGCATTCCACTCGCCTCCTCTCGTTCTGTCGCTCTCTGGTATATTTCGTCAGTATCTTCTCCCCCATACCTCTATTGTTGCTGTTTTTATTATTATTTTGTATCGTACGAAACTGAGGAGATATACACACCAGGAAGGGGAGAAGGGAGAGAGGGGTAGAGAAGGGGGGAGAAGGGAGGGAGGGGTAGAGAAGGGGGGAGAAGAGGGAGAGGAAGTAGAGAAGAGAGAGATAGAGAGAGGCGGCACGGAACAGTCCACCTCGTTCTCGCCTCACTGATTAGGACGTAATTTTTCAATTCTCTGTTGAAAAAAAAAACCGCTAAAAGGATTATTTCGTCTCTTTTATTTTCCCGTTCACAATAATATCTACACAACTGACGAAGGTGTACATGTGTCCACTACTGACGAAGGTACACATGTGTCCACTACTGACGAAGGTACACATGTGTCTGTTTTATCATTTTTTTTATTGTTTGGAACCAGTTACTTAAAATCACTTACGGTAATTTCCTCCTGGTAAGTGAGTCTTTAATAGAGTCTCTGTGCCATTTATACGCCATCTTTGTGTCCCAGATAAAATGAACCAATAGAGGTGATAACAGTTCAGCGGGCAGACCTTCCTTGAGAATCCTTGTTGTGGTTCATGTAAATAGGTCGGTGGCGGTGAAGACATGTCAATAAGAGAAAGCTTTTTATGTTTGTTTGATCATAATACATCGTCATTCAGCAGCGAGAAGAGTCGGTATATGTGATAGAAGAGGTGGAAATATCCCCTGTCGTGTATTGTGTACTTATCAACACTGACGATTGTTTGTCTGGGGTATATATATCGCAACACGATTCACATTCACAAATATTCGTACGTCGATTTTTTTTTCTCACTGGCTCAGGGGGTGGGGGTGAGAGGGCATTTTGTTACGGTAGTCACAGTGTTGTGTTGGTGTCTTATTTATGTGTCTCAGCTTAAATGGGCTAGTTAGGTGTGCTGTTATATATTTTCTTAAAGAGGTTGTCAAGGATTGTTTCACTCGCTTATGTGTTTATTGTGTGTATCGTTAGTCTTACAGGTGTTGACTTGAGTGTGTGTGTGTGTGTGTGTGTGTGTGTGTGTGTGTGTGTGTGTGTGTGTGTTCATCACTTGCATATATATGGGTTCGTTCCTTCAGGATTCCTGTAGGAGGTTATTACTCTTCCGTCAGCAGCCCGTCCCTTCCTGTCGTCTCCAGCAGATCTCCCAATTTGTCCCTGGATCGTGGCGTCATTGTGCGGGTAGTGAGATGTGGGTCGGTGTGTCGTATTACCTGCTATTTTTGTTCTGAAGCTCCTGTTGTAGATGCTGTCACCCACCCCTCCAGATGGTACTCCCACAATCCTTATCCTCACGTGTCCGTCCTTGATACCACCCTCAAAGGTAGTATTCCCCTGACCCTAACCTGACACTGGTTTTTTTCCCTGTCACTCTTTCGTCCTCACAACCTTACTGTTTTTTTCCCTACTGTCTATCGTTTTCATTGTCGGGTCTGTCTCGTTCCTTTACAACACTTATCCCCGCACGGTGCTACAACCTTTCCTCGCCTGCCGTGATCTTGCTCATTCACCTGAAATTCATATAATTTTGCTTCGCTTAACTCTATTCATTTTGTCATGGTTCATAATTTCTGTGGACATATATTGGAAACTCAGCAGTGCTTGACCATTCATAGGCTCCTCTTTATTATTTACCTCGTGCTTGTACTATAAACACAGTCCACCTCCTCGGGCGTGCTGTAATCCGGTCCCACCAGAGTCGAGAGGAGCGTGGCGTCGTGTACATTATTGTGTATGTTTGAAACCTACAAGAGCGCTATTGTAGACAAAATGATGGTGAACGTCGTGTCTTTAAGGTATACAGTATACACCAACGCTTTTTCCTCACAAATCGTCGTCTTGCCACTTAGTCGAACGCGGGATCTCAGGTTTTCAGACTAACACTCGGCGACTTCTCCCACTCCCCCATGCAGCGTGAACCGCACAATCGGCAACCTTCTTGCAGTACTGGCGGTGTTTTTATGGTGAGCCATACTGCTATATTGATCCCTGACACTGTGTTAAAGGTGACGGCAGTAGTCATGGTTTCATTGGCCTTTTATATAGATATATTTAAAGTTCATTAGTGGGACATGATGGGTGTTTTTATAGTTGAATGATGCTTATTTAGAGGGTGAAATAATATGAGTTAGTTTAAAGTCCGGAGTGACGTGAGTATTTTAAGGTGATATATGTATAGTGGTTTAAGCTCTTGGGTATATAAGATTGAAGGACAGTATTTGTGATGCGATAAAACCACGAGGTTTTAAAACGTTTTTTTATGATATAGGGATTGGTTTGTGTTCATTATGGTTTATATTTAGGTAAAGTGTTTGGTTTCTGAACTTTAACGACTTGCATCAACGAACTAAACAATGTTGTTATTTACGGATATTTCAGGGTTGTCACTATGACGTTCCGATATCGTAACATGTTGTGTTGTCGTGAGGGTGTGAGGGACTTTGGTGGTGGTGTTCATGCCGACCTGGTCAATAGGATTCCTGTACCCTGGTAGTACCATAGTGTGGGCGGCTGACTGTGAGGCTGGGGAGGTGGTGTTGATCTCCCCTCTCTTACCTTCCGTGGGGGGATGAGAGAGGAGTATAACTAATAGGGAGAATTAGAGAGTAATAACTTTCATTATACATGAATGGAGAAGAGACGTAAAGATGGATCTTCTCTTACAAGGATAAAGAGAGAGTGTCCTGGGTATAGGATATCTGAATCCTTCACAGAGAGCCGTGAGGTGTGGAAAGGTAAAGTGAGAGAAAGAGACGGAAGAATTTATGTTCTTTCTCACTGAAGGGAGAGAGAGAGACAGAAAGGTGAACGAATAAACACCCTCTCACGTGTGAAAGGTGCGAGAGGTGAGCAGAGGGACGGAGGGAAAAAATAGATAGAAAGGGAGGAAACAGCTAACATAAAGTTCGTAGGTAGAAAGGAGAGAGAGAGAGAGAGAGAGGGAGAGAAAAAGGTGAAATTGAAGTCTGTAGTTAGAAGGGAAGGAAGAAGGCAGGTAGGGTGGGCCAGGACTGAACATAAATCCTAAGGCAGAAGAAGGGCGAGAGGGAGAGGGAGGGAAGGAAGGACAGAGCGAGAGAGGAAGGGAGGGAGACAAGAAATATTGACTCCACTCCATCGTTACTGTTGGTGTCGTTGTTCTCAGATATTCAGAATATTGGGAAGAGAATGAGTACAGTATTGGCGCCTCTCTCTCCTGCACTCATGTTGTGGTGGGGGAGGAGAGAGAGAGGGGGGATAATGTGGGGGGTGAGGGGGGTTGTCAGTGTGTGTGTGTATGTGTTAGTTAACGTCATCAATCATCTTCTGCTCCGTCGACCTCTCCTGGGTCTCTACACCTGACGCTTTTAAGGCTCACGGTGACGTCCTCCCGTGGTGTGACTCCTAGCTGTGACAGAGAGTGTGTGTGTGTGTGTGTGTGTGTGTGTGTGTGTGTGTGTGTGTGTGTGTGTGTGTGTGTGTGTGTGTGTGTGTGTGTGTGTATTACCATCTGGGTTAGTTTGTGAGAACATGGTGCAGCTGGTTGGCGGAGCAAGTGTTGAGTAGGTGGAAACAGATGGTGTTGCTAGGCAGGACGGCTACCAGCATGCGTCACAGCTGGTGGTGTGGTATGGCACGTGACAGGTGGGTGAGAAAGATAGTGCCTCTGGCTGCTGGAACAGGTGGTGAGAACAAGCAACAGCTGGTTATAGGTATGACAGTCTGTGTTATTTCTTGGTAAAACAAGGAATAACTGGTGCTACTGATAGGCAGATCAGATGGTGGTAAGGACAGGTAATAACGGGTGGAAGACATGGCAGGTGGCGAGTAGGCGGCAGGTGGAAAGAGAAGACAGCCGGTGGTGTCACTGGGAGCCTTGACATATGGTGAGGGAGGTGGTGGGAGGCAGAGGAGTGACTACTATAATTAGCGTGTGTGTGCGTGTGTGTGTGTGTGCAGTAATAACGACGACGACGCACCACCTGCACGACAACAATCAATAGTGAGGGAAAACTACCGCCCCTCCCTCCCTCTATCGCATTTTTCCTCGCTCCCTCGCCTTACCTCCCTCCCTTCATTAACTAATTTGCTTCCATGCTTCACTACTGTTCCCTCCCTCCCTCACTTCTGTTTCCTCCCTCATATTTTATCCCCCCTTACCTCTGTTCCTTCCTTCCTTCACCCTTTCATACCCTTCTTCTAACCTGTATGGAAGGAGCAGCAGGGTGAAGTAGAGAGAGGATGATAAAGGAGGAGAAACATTTACTCCCCGCTAATTGGATGTTACCTGAGCTGTCGTGAGATCCCATGTTGCTTTATTGTGTCACCCCCCTACACACACACACACACACACACACACACACCACCACCAAGTTTGATTTAACAGGTAATTAGATTATTATCCAATACGTCAAGTTAAGTAGCATAACTGAAGCGCTGACTCCATAATCTGTTTAGAGCCGCTGATTGGCTAGCTGTGTTTGTTTACATATGACGTCATAAATCACGTGGTGAGTTAAAGGGCTGTAGAGTGCCATATTATTTATCAACATTATGGATATTGACATCTATCTGTCCGTACGTTTCTGAGGTGAATGTTTTATCGTGTCAAGTTGGAAAAAAAATAATAATGAAATGGTAAATTACACTATACAGGTACATACATACATACATACATACATACAACCTAAAGAATGCTTTACTGGATATCTACTTAATACATAACTCTCTCTCTCTCTCTCTCTCTCTCTCTCTCTCTCTCACGTCGTCGTACAAGACATAAAAACAGTTTGTGGTTCCTTGAGCCTTTTACGTCCATATGAATATTTTCTTAACGGGTGAGTAATGCGTTGTAACCTGCTTTATACCTCACCAAGTGTCCTGCGTCATCCATTTAGTGTTATAACTGGGTGAATCAACGTTGCGTCATCCATATCACACACACACACACACACACAGACGTTGGCAGCCACTCGTATGATTATAATCGACAAAGGGATGAATGTGAAGACGGGAAGAATATTCAAGAAAGGTTCAGTTTTCTAGAGACTCACAAAGGGGTAGACCTTCTGGGGGCTTTGAACCTTTATTTACTGTTGGCATGAATATCAGTGTACCGGTGTTGTGGTGTGTTGTGATGGGCTGTGTGGTGTGTTGTGATGGGCTGTGTGGTGTGTTGTGATGGGCTGTGTGGTGTGTTGTGATGGGCTGTGTGGTGTGTTGTGATGAGCTGTGTGGTGTGTTGTGATGGGGCTGTGTGATGTGTTGTGATGGGCTGTGTGGTGTGTTGTGATGGGCTGTGTGGTGTGTTGTGATGGGCTGTGTGGTGTGTTGTGATGGGCTGTGTGATGTGTTGTGATGGGCTGTGGTGTGTTGTGATGGGCTGTGTGATGTGTTGTGATGGGCTGTGTGGTGTGTTGTGATGGGCTGTGTGGTATGTTGTGATGGGCTGTGTGGTGTGTTGTGATGGGCTGTGTGGTGTGTTGTGAAGAGCTGTGTGATGTGTTGTGATGGGCTGTGTGGTGTGTTGTGATGAGCTGTGTGTTGTGATGGGCTTTATGGTGTGTTGTAATTGTTGATGTGTAATGTTGTAAAGAGTTAAGTGATGTTGTGCTATTGAGTGTACGGCTCGAAGCTTTAGTTAAGTAAAAATTAATGTTTATTATTATTATTATTATTATTATTATTATTATTATTATTATTATTATTATTATTATTCATTTGTTGGCCTTATGAAACTTTAATTGCAGTTCGTATTATTTTTATACAGAATTAAAGTAATCATTTTTTATACAGACTTAAATCTTTTTTCTAATCATTCGTTGACTTAATTGAGGAAGTTGATAACCGTTCATATTAAAGGGGATAAATTTATTATTTGTATTTATATCGTGTAATAACAGTACGGGGCTCCTGCAGAATTCATGCGTAGAGGATTTTTGGGGGGAGGGAATATTTTTAATAATTATTTCAGGCGGAGGAGAAATACATTATTTTTTTCATATTAGATAGGAATTTGGTCGGGGAGGGAGGGGGAATATACATTTTTTTTTATATTAAGGCCTTCTTTTAATGAGGGGATATAGAGAGTATATATATATTTTTTTTAAACCTTTTTCTTGAATGGGTAAAATATATTGAGTAAATTTTGACTTATTTTCCATAGGGTTGTTGGTATAAATTTTAAATCCCTTTTTTACTTACAGGTTAAAGGCATATGAAGTGTATAATATAATATGAAAAAATCCTGTATAGGCCTATGATATATGACGAACATTTTAAATCCTTTTTCTCTCTCGGGGGAAGTTATATTGGGTCACTATATTAAAATAAATTCTTATTCCTTTTTCCTTGAAGGGGAGCGAAGATATATGGTACCATTATATACACTGGGAGGAGAGGGTGAGAGGAGGATGAGTGGGTGAGAAGAGAGGGAGGAGGATGAGTGAGTGGAGAGGGAAGAGAAGGGAGGGGGATGAAGAGTGAGAGGAGGAGGAGGAGAAGGGAAGGGAGGTGGATGAGTGGTGAGAAGAAGAGTGAGAGGGAGGGTGAGTGAGAGGAGAGTGGGGGGAAGAAGGAGGTGGATAAGTGGTAAGAAAATGGGGGAGGAGGGAAAGGTGTGAGTGGTGAGGAGTGGTGGTGAGGGTGAGAGTGGGATAATAGGGCAGTATCTCACGTGTGGGCGAGGTCTGTAATTCTTCTTCTCCTCCTCCTCTTCCTCCTTTCCATTATGGTAAGTTTTTTAGCTCAGGTAAACACTGGAACTCAGAGAGGCATCTTAAGAATGTCGTGCCTGCTCTTTGTGTGTGTGTGTGTGTGTGTGTGTGTGTGTGTGTGCGTGTGTGTGTGCGTGTGTGTGTGTGTGTGTGTGTGTGTGTGGTGATGATGAGAATTGGTGGTTTTCATGTTGAATTATGTTTCGGCGAATTTTTGGTGATGTTGATTCGGGTTGTGAGTTGGGTTAGTGGTAGTTCAGGTTGTGAGTTGTGGTGGTTGTTGATATTCATTATTTTATTGTCCCAAGTGGTAGTTCTTTGGTCGTAACTCTGTAGATCCTCACATAGTAGCTGGTAAATTGAAAGTGTTAATCTATATCTTTCCAAATATAACGACAAAAATTATTGCAAACTTCTATTTTTTTTTTTATACGAAGATTGAAAATATGAACCACTCCTCTTGCCAGATAACATTTTTAAAGGACATCTCAAACACCGAGCGCTTTCGAATTTGCTGGAATAATGGGTAGCTAAATTGAGGTGCCAGTCCTTCACGTTTAGGAGACAGTAGTCAACACAAGGTACGCCAGACGAACGTTCACCCACTTTCTGCCTCACATGGGCGTTCTCATATGGTAGGAGAATTAATCCCTTCACATGTATGAATTCCTTCAGTGAATTCCCTCTTGTTTGTGGGTATTTGTGAGGGGTTGGAGGGAGAGGGGTTCATCCGGCTTACACACCTTCCTGTCCACCCACCCACCCGCCCGCCCACCCACCCACTTGGCTGGTCACTTCCTCTGTTAGTCTCCCCGCCGGTGACGAGTGACGACCACCCCCTTACTCCCCTTAGGACACTGCGTCATTCTATAGGTCTTGATTGATTTGTAGATCTTGATTGGTCCCTGGGTGTCATGGCCGCTTATCTACAGTTTAATTGTTTTCTTTTGGGTTCTCGTTAGATCACCTGAGCGAGAGTCAGGTCGAGCTTATGTGATGGCTCGGCGTCCGTCGTGGTTTCATCTTCTCTTGTGCGTTATGCCTCTGTCGGGACGTCCATGAATCGATTTTTATTTGTTTGTCTATGTATTTTTTGTGTGTTAGTGTATTTGTGTGTGTGGGGGGGTTGTGTATGTATGTAACGCGTTTGGGCTCATTAACGCGCACGTGTGTTTGTGTGCGTTTGTGTGTAATTCCTATACATAAATACTGAGAAAATGATCCATGGAGGTAAATTCCCAATACCACTAAATTCTCCCCAAGTCAATCTCACCTGTGTTGAACCTGTGGCTGTCATGCTCCTTTGGCTTTTACAACTAGTGGTCTTGCTGTCGATATCCACTTACCCCAGATGACTGTAGTGGACATCTGACGGTCGTTGGAAAGTACCCAGTCGACGAAAGTGACACTCTGAACGTAGTGCCAGTCAGTCGTGGGCACAGTCACATGAGTGGAGTGGTGTTTAGTGTTTTATGTAAAGTATTTGTGATTGGTTTAGTCATGCGGTTTATTCTTGGGGTTTTTATTTATTTTTTTTTGTAAAGTGATTATGATTATATACGGTATATATATTTTTTTATTATGGTGTTATGAATTTTTTTTATTAATTTAGATTAGTGTAATTAATATTCTGTATTATTATTATTGTTATTATTATAAATATCCGTGTTATTATTGTTATTATCTTTTATTGTTATTAGTGATTTTATTAATTATTATTTTCATTGTTATTCTTGCACATAATATAATTGTTATTATTGTTTATGGTGTGAAATTTTTGTGTTATCGCGTATAATTATTAGGTACATGAATTATAGTATGTCCTTTGACTATCATGGACTAACATATATCACAGGGATTAATATGTAACACATGTCCAGTACCGTGATAAGCTAAGGACTAAGTGAACCATCAGTGTGTCTAGCTCTACCTGACCTGGCCTCGCTTAACCTGCAGCTTCCGAGGGTGACGCAGCCGTGTACAAATTCCCGACCCATTCTCGCCTCTTCGACCATCTGCGGACTTGTTTCAAAGGTAACCTCTGACCTGACCCTGGGATCACCCTTGGCTCACACCTGTCTGAACTAGGGGGTCCTTGCTGGCTCACACCTTTGTCTCTTGAGCCGAGAGAATAAGGATCCCCGCTGGCTCAGACATGTGTTTGAGCTGAGACTAGGGGATCCACGCTCACACCAGCACCTGTGTCTGAGCTGAGTACGGGGGGGTCATGACACCTGTGCCTGGGGAAGCTGACTACTCCTGTGCCTGCTTTGACGGTCGCAGCGCACCTTTATTGTGTCATTAACTCCCGCTGTTTGTCTCGGGATATTAACCAACTGTTTGTTGTGATTGGTGTGACTAACTCCCGCTGTGACCTCTTGTTCCTGCTGCTGCTGTTCCTGCTACCTACTACGCTAGCGGGTCCTGTTTGACAGTAGTAGCCGGGTCTTGATTGCTGGCGACTCTCAACAAGATATTAGTGTAGGCGGCACTTTAGTGGAGAGAAATGAGTTGCCACCATACGGGACAGTAGCTGCCTGGTGTAGTAGTGGTCGCTCGGCACCTGTAATGCTCGTATAAACATGGGGGAGAACTTGGACACCTAAAACTTCGAAACTAATAGACTTTTCACCTTCCTAGATGAGATATAGATTATAACCTTAGATGATTTAGATATAAATACGTATAGTTTACAAATGATAGATTTTTGTTTGGTGTTTTCTTGGTGTGTAGTGAGGCTGGGCACATGGCACTGTTATGTTATGATGTAGTGGAGCACCGTAGAGCACGAGACGCACCTACTGTAGTGACCAGACAGGCACCCTCACTGTGCTGTAGACCTGCACACTTAGTTCTTTACCTCTGTAAAGAATGTGATCATATTGTAATGCTTTAGTTATTAAGAGTTTAATGTTCATTACACTGTCGACAATGTCACTTTGAAGTTTTGGTTATTATAATATACATGTTTGATGCCATTACATTTTATTTTTAGAAAGCTAAGCGGATTTATTATTAAGTAGAAGCTGTCATAGGGAATTTAAATTTGTTGAATGGTTAAAACTGATGTCATTTGACAGTATTTAGCATTTTTTAAATATTTGAGTAGTTTTCCATTTAATTTGCCTGTGGTTATGTATTTATATAAGAAATATATAACATGAGTATTATTATAAAGGTTTCATTCATGTTATATTATAAAAGGCCTGTACTTATTTGACTAATATATTGCCAGGCTCCCCTTTTGCCTTTATAGTGGAATACTGTAAAAAAATGACTACAGTACCATTAACAGGCAGTATGATGATAGAAGTCATATTACCTTTACTAGAATTCACTTCCCTTTTATGTGTATGGACTTGAAAGCTTAATGTTTGAGTAGGTCTTTTTACCCTACGAGGCGAGGGTCATACGCTGCTAAGCCTGGATTTCATTTTGGTTAGGAATATATATATTGTTTTTCATTTAATCGTGATTTTTTTTTACCTTCCCCAAATTCCCCACCACCCCACTCTCTCCACCATCCCACTCTCTCCCCACCACCCCACTCTCTCCCCACCACCCCACTCTCTCCCCACCACCCCACTCTCTCCACCATCCCACTCTCTCCCACCACCCCACTATCTCCACCATCCCACTCTCCCCCACCATCCCCACTTTCCCCACCACCCCCACTCTCCCCACCACCCCACTCTCCCCCACCACCCCCCTCCCCCACCATCCCACTCTACCCACCACCCACTCTCCCCACCACCCCACTCTCCCCCACTCCTATCTCCGTATCCCCATTTTTCCCTTCATTCTTCCTCCCTCACCCTTCCTCCACCCCCCTCAGCCGTGTTGTCAATAAATTAATGTCGTAGGTCCAGGATTTGGTCAATTTACCAGGTCTTCAACCGTCAGAAAATCGCCCGGGTAGATTTTCTCCCTCGATCTGAAATAATTAACGATACAACTAACTCTCTTGGTTAGATGTTACGTGAGATGATAGCTAACAAGAAATAAAATGGCGCCGACTTTATTTTAAGACTCGATTGTAAGTTCTTAAGTAGACTGTGTGGGAGGTGGTGAAGCAGGCAACCGCAAGAGAAGATTGTCAATATGCAGATCCAATTTCCGGCTGTGGGCGAGAAGAACTTTCCTCCTCTCTCCTTCTCTCTCTCAGGCTCTTAACAGGATAAGGTCTGATTATACCTTCTCGTTAATGGACGCCATAGTCATTAAAGTTACCTGACAGTCTCTTTTAAAGGTGATGGCTGACTTTTGGGTGTTCACTTATTTTAAGAGTTTATAAACCTTATCTGACTGGCGATCTGACTTCCCATTAATCTGACTGTAACTTGAAGGAAACACTATCCCTCCCCCATCGTGATAATTACGACCGATCGATCTTAAAATTACTTAATCTTGGCCTTTTTAAATTACCATTACCATTAAATTACGTCACTGATTAGGCGCCATTATAAACACCAGGAAACAGTTAAAGAAAGATGTCGAGGGAAGGACGCGCCATTATAGAATTTAACTTCGAGGACACCATTAAAATAAAGTTACTACGGACGCCATTACTAGAACGTGAATTTAAGGACACCATTAGAATAACATTACAAAGGACGCGCCATTAAGAGGATGTGACGTCAGGAACACCATTATAGGACGTCAATGTCATTAAGGGAGGCGTCCAACTCCCCTAAAATTAATCACGCGCCATAATGTCTCTTTGCTTCGATGGTATTAGTCGGGGCCCTCTTGTAGTGCAGGTGGAGGGCTGATTAGATGAAGGTGAGGGAGGGAGGTGAGAAGATGAGGGAGAAAGGGAGAGGGTGAAGGAGGCAGGGAGAGTATGAAGGAGGAAAGAGGAGGAGAGGACTGAAGGAAGAATGGATGATGGATGGATAGAAATAAGAAGAGGGTGAAGGAGGGAAAAAGAAGAAGGAAGGAAGGAAGGAAAGAGGGGGTAAACTGACGGAGAGGATGAAGGGAAGATGGAGTGAGGGAAACAAGAAGGTGAGAGGGAAGGAAAGAGAAGAAGAGGAGGTGGGGGGGGGATGAGAGTGAGAAGAGTGAAAGGAGGGAAGAGAAGAGAAGGAGATGGAGGGAGAATTTAAAGAGATAGACGGATTGTGAGGGGACGAGTATAGAGAAAGATTCAGGGAAGAGAGAAAATAAAACAAAATTCGGAGATAGAGATAATGAGACTGAGAAAAGAGCGAGATAGGGAAGAGAAGGAGAACAAAGAGAGAGAGAGAGGGAGAGAGATAAAATCCATATAAGGGAAGAAAGAGAGAGAGAACAGAATGAAACAGAAAGTGATGATTAAAGAGAGTTAGATAATAAAAGAGAGAGAGAGAGAGAGAGAGAGAGAGAGAGTTCAGCGTCACATCTTCTAAGTCAAGGTAAACATTTCGAGTCATTTTACCACTTATTACCTGCTCACCTGTGGAGGAATGATGTCTCTAATACCGAGGTCAAGTGTCCAAATAGAATTACCATCCTCAAAATTTAAACAACTTGGTATTTCAGAAGCTGTCTCATTTCCTGTTTGACTATAGAAAGATAACAGTCATTGACCGGAGATGCTGTATTGGTGATTAGACATAAAGACTTCTCGTTCGACCATAGTGTTTCGGTTCTTATCCAGTGATATGGGATTTAATGCCTTGTGGTGGGTGGTATTTTAATTCTCAGTCGCCCGGGGGTTATGTGAGAGGTCTGTGGCAGTGGTAGTTCTGTCTTCAGGGTGTTGTTGGAGTGGCCTTGTTCACCCTGGGGGAAAATTTATCTCCTCCTCCTCTTCCTGTCCTCCTCCCCTCAACATAGGTTTTCTTTGGTTCTACTTTTATTATCCTTGTCCTCTTCACGTTCTTCTCTTCCTCTCTGCATTTCCATTTCTCTCACCACCACCACCACCACCACCTCCTATTCCTGTCTTTACACCTCCCTCGCCTTCTCCTCCACTTCCTCTTCTTAATGGGGACTGAGGAACACATAGTGAACTTGGTGAATTTGAGTGAACATGGTACAATAAGTGAACAGTCTGCTCCTACGTTTATGTGTGTGTGTGTGTGCGTGTGTGCGTGCGCGCGCGCTCCCTCGTTCGTCAGTCCTATCATATTCTCCATCCATATTAATTCCCCATCTCTTACCTCCTTCAGCCTCTCTCTCTCTCTCTCTCTCTCTCTCTCTCTCTCTCTCACCAGCCGTTCCCTCACTCTTATCTTCATCCCTGATCACTATGCTGGACACCAATCCTGGATGTGGTGACCATGGTGTTAGTCCTCCTCCCACCCAGACCAGAGGACAAGTGATGGATGAAGCACCGTCCTGCATAACTTATTCCTTCCACTGGTCTTAGCTCGTCCCCCTCCTCATCTCGTTTGGTGTGTTACCCTTCACTGTGAACAAGGTCGTGGTAATCATTTTATTCACTATACACGTCAAAGCTGCTGTAAATTTATAACTTTTTGTAGCTCAGTTTTGTCTTAATTGAAACTTATTTTGATTTAAGTTAATGCCATTATCCCCGACCTGACCCTCGTTAGTTCAGGTTATGTGATGTGTGTTTTAGCCCATGCGATAGGTAGAGATTAAGGTGTTTACGTTTTTGTCCGAGAAAAAAAAATATTGAAACTATTACCTGAGGTCTTTTGAGGAGTGGGTCTTCCCGCTTACAGGTGGGTACCATGAGTCAGATGTAGGGAGACCTCCTCATCTGTCGAACTTGGTATTAGCGTTGTAGATTTGTTTTGTATTTAACAGTGTTGTTCTTGGCTGCTATTGTGTTCAGCTTGTTCCTTAGTTCTGTGTTGAGGTGAAATGTAAGTTTTCACCAGTGTGCTTTAAAGCAGCTGTGATATTTCTTTTCGTTTGTTTGTTAATGCTTTCGTATTTTTTTTTCACGTTTAGTGTGAACTCGACAAATGTGTTGTGAGCTGAGAGATGTTTTGTGTCTCGTGTTGTGTAAGAGTGTTGAGCGGTCGTCCCATTGTTGTTGCTATTGTGCGTCTGGATATGTTTGGTGTGTTGCTCTGTGGCTGTCTCTTGTGTGTTACTGTGTGTTGCTCTGTGGCTGTCTCTTGTGTGTTACTCTGTGGCTGTCTCTTGTGTGTTGCTCTGTGGCTGTCTCTTGTGTGTTACTCTGTGGCTGTCTCTTGTGTGTGTGTTGCTCTGTGGCTGTCTCTTGTGTGTGTTACTCTGTGGCTGTCTCTGTGTGTTACTCTGTGGCTGTCTTGTGTGTGTTACTCTGTGGCTGTCTCTTGTGTGTTACCTGTGGCTGTCTCTTGTGTGTTCTGTGGCTGTCTCTTGTGTGTTGCTCTGTGGCTGTCTCTTGTGTGTTGCTGTGGCTGTCTCTTTGTGTTGCTCTGTGGCTGTCTCTTGTGTGTTGCTCTGTGGCTGTCTCTTGTGTGTTGCTCTGGCTGTCTCTTGTGTCTCTGCTCTGTGTGCTCTGTGGCTGTCTCTATGTGTTCTCTGTGGCTGTCTCTTGTGTGTTGCTCTGTGGCTGTCTGTGTGTTGCTCTGTGGCTGTCTCTTGTGTGTTACTCTGTGGCTGTCTCTGTGTGTGTGCTCTGTGTTGCTGTCTCTTGTGTGTTGCTCTGTGTGTCTCTTGTGTGTTACTCTGTGGCTGTCTCTTGTGTGTTGCTCTGTGTGTTGCTGTGGCTGTCTTTGTGTGTGTTGCTCTGTGGCTGTCTCTTGTGTGTTGTCTCTGTGGCTGTCTCTTGTGTGTTGCCTGTGGCTGTCTCTGTGTGTTGCTCTGTGGCTGTCTCTGTGTGTTACTCTGTGGCTGTCTCTTGTGTGTTACTCATGGCTGTCTCTTGTGTGTCTCTGTTGTCTCTGTGTGTGTTACTCTGTGGCTGTCTCTTGTGTGTGTGCTGTCTCTTGTGTGTTGCTCTGTGGCTGTCTCTTGTGTGTTGCTCTGTGGCTGTCTCTTGTGTGTTACTCTGTGGCTGTCTCTTGTGTGTTGCTCTGTGGCTGTCTCTTGTGTGTTGCTCTGTGGCTGTCTCTTGTGTGTTGTGGCTTTTTTGTCTCTAATGATGTTATTGTACTTAGTTTTATTGTTTTATGTTTATTTTGTTTTTCTGGGTGCACCTAATCTGTAATGGCCTCTCGTGTGTGTTACTCTTTGGCTGTTACTTTTGTGTTGTGAAGCTGACGTGAATGGCGGTTTGTTTACGCTCGTATTCTTACTTTCCTCGTTACTTGGGTATATATTTTGTCCGCCAAGAAACGTCGCTAAATATACAGTTTTAAAGTATCTAATGCCCTTTAACATCATTTTATTCTTGTAGTGTGACTATGGCCATGTTCATCTAATGTGGCCCGGGTACAAACACTCGGGCAGTGGTTGAATGTGGGTGTGCCAAGTCCGTAGACTTGTTAGTGGTAGAGGCATATGAGCTTGTTCTTTTGAACTGTGTTGAGTGTGTTCATTATAAAGTGTTCAGTAGCTGTGTTCATGAGATTTAATGTCATAAGTGGCTTGACCTTCATCGTCAGTGTATCTGTTATGCTTCAGTCAAGATCTATACTGAATTGAGTCTTTGTGTTGTTTTGTGCAGCTGATACACATGTTGTCATTAAGCTCTATGAATGCCACCTTCGACTGAGTGATTGATGGAGATAACTTTTCACGATATTTTTGGTTTCTTCTCAATCCAGCGCTGCCCTAATGTGTCCAGTATATTATCCAGTGAAAGGCCAGTTATTGCATGTATACATCTGGCTACAGCTTGCTGATCCACTCTTCCTTGTCACTTTCTATTCGTAAGATTAAAAGTCGTTGGAGGTGAGGACGTTCTGGTATAGGAGGAAAATATATTATTGAAGTTGTATCAAGGAGAAGTGGTAACACTATCTACGTGTGAAAAACTCTGTTAATGATCAGTTCCGGCAAATAGAAGCTGATAACTCCCTCAAAATACCTCTTGGTAATGGTTGACACAAGAGTCAAACGAGATACAGGAGTCCCCCATCTTATTCAGTGATGCACTTCAGAGAAAACCAGCATAACCAGTGATAGAAAACGGCCCCAGAATTGTGTGAACAGTGACTATGATTTTCAACGTTTCTCCCAACTGTTGCATTAGGAGACTCTTAAAATGCTTCTATTGCCGAAGTGATGTTGAAATTTGACATTTGTTTAGTGAACATGGGAATTAGCTAAAATACAGAATGATCTCTCCCCCCACAAAAAAAATAATTGCATTCACCCTGAGATTGATTTCCATAAGGGACAATTTAATTTATTATAACCAAAAGAATATAAACCTTTGATGCCCTTAACTGAGACTATACTGCGGATTATTAATGAATGGAACAATATACACCAACTTTGCCATCAAACGTAACTTAACTGTTGTATATTATTTTTTGGTTAAGTTAGGTGGGGCTTTATTGGTTTGTTTGTAAGCGTACGTAAGTGATTTACGCTCGAAGCTCTTCCGCAATTACAGCTTATCGAAAATTCGGAACCTTTTCGTAAGTTTACCCTCGTTTTGGTCTCTGTAATTTTACTTCCGTCCGCGGGAATCAAGGGGAAGCGTATATGGATTATTTCATCATGATGGTTTTTAATTTCATGGAATACAACACAGAGACTGAAGCCATTACCGTTAACATTTGACCCGCCAGAACACGTCTTCCATTATTGTTGCAGGACGGTCATTAATAATCTTCCTTTATCTTGGTTACAGTGTCCAAGCTTCGGGAACACTGGGATGAGACCAACAGTGTGGTGTTGGCCCGCAAGACACAGCTGGATGCCATGTACACCGACACCCACAAGTTTGATGCCAAGCGGGCTGAGCTGGAGTCGTGGCTGGCCAGGATGGAGGCCAGGCTGGAAAGGATGGCCCCCGTGGCCCGCACAGCTGATGTCCTCGACCAGCAGATCCGCGAGCAAAAGGTAAGACATTTGTTTATTACATGGACCACAGTGGTCTGATGGCCGTTTCCTTTATTTATATTTTTATGTTTTTTTCCTTTACGTAACGAAAATTAAATATGTTTTTTATAACCACCTCCTCTTCCCCTATGTGATAGTTGAATGAGGGTGCGCCAAGTCCGTAGACTTGCTAGTGATAGATTTGTTTTTAAGGGCACGCCTCTCGCAAGGCGCGGGCGATTAAACCCCAAGGTGGAAGCGCGGATCGGATTACCCTCGTGTCGGGGAGACAGTCAGCAGGCACCGTACTCCCAGCAACCGATAGATGTATATTGATTTGCGTCTGTCCGTTCGCCCGTTCATGCATTTCACTTCTATTTCGTTAACAAGGTGATTCCTAAACTATCCTGGATTGGGTAAATTTAACTCTCTATAATTCAGTAAGGGCCACATATTTTTCCAACTGCAGTAACATCATGAGTATAGTTGTATTGATGTTATATTGTTCTTCATCTTCAAATATGACGGGATAGTTATTACATTGTTCACTTATAGTTGTCACCTCCCATTCATTTTCGTCATTGATTTGTTGGTTAATTTTTATTATAATAGAGTATCATAATTAGTGTTTATGTTTATTTCACGTAGCAAAAACATATTGTTTTTGTTTTCGCCAAGTTAAATTATTTTATGCTGTTGCCAAAGAACAATGCTTAAACTGCCTTAATAAACACACACAGATTACGATGTATGGTTACTGTAAAAACATCCACGAACACTTCTTGAATAACACACACACACACACACACACACACACACACACACACACACACACACACACACACACACACACACACACCCCATCATATTTTTCATAATAAATAAAACAGAACACAGGTCCCTGGCCAACATTAAAGTCTAATAATAGTCAGGTTGCTGAAATTTGATAATTAATATCAAATTAAAATATATTTTATTTTCACAAACGACAAAATTAAGGCTCTGTCATCTGGAATTTCCATATTAATTTTGTTTGAATATATTTTCAATTTATAAAAGGGATGAATAGAATAAGTGTAATTAAATTTTTGTGTCATATTCAGTTTGTGGGATTTTTTTTATTGTCGAGTTCAGTGGAAGGTAAACTTGTTATTTCCAGTTGTTGTAATGAATGCCTTTGTTATTAATTTGAAATACTTCTACCGTGAGACCACAATATATCAGGGTAGGCCAGTTTGTGTGTGTGTGTGTGTGTGTGTGTGTTAGCGAAAATGTTTAATGGATTTATATATTTTTTTTAATTTTGTGATTAAGAAGACTGCCTGAACATCACTGCCTTTGTGTTTTGTGTATGTCTCAACCTTTGTGTGGACATCATAACACACACACACACACACACACACACACACACACACACACACACACACACACACACACACACACACCGTCAGGGTTATTTTAAGTACCGGATACGATAGTGTGACTGATTTTTCGTCGTATTTGGTGCTACTTCCTGGTTGCTACTTAATAAGAAACATTGAATTATAAAAGTTACAGATTAAAAGTAACGTAATTAGGGTTTATGGAATACCTGGCAGTATAGACAAAATAAATTCCTGAAGTAAATGATTAGTATTTACACTATTTACACTTATAATATTTTTATCCGTCAGGTCCTGGGAGAACAAATTATTGTTTCCCGGATGACGACTAAGATAAACTTTGCTGTACTGAGAGTTGCCACCATGTCCCTGTTAGAAATTTTTTTAAAGAAAGAGTGAACCTATCCAAAAAATTTATAACATGTTGAATATTATATTTTTATCAGTTAACTGACGAACAAAATATAATAAATATGAATGTACGAGTATATTTGGTAATCCGTAATCACCGAAAAAAAATTGGAGGCAACTTGGCAATATAAAAACAGCAGGAACGGATAGAGTGACGTTGTTATTTGTTTTTCTCCTTCCTTGTGTACATCTTCATCTCCTCACCAGGGATTCCACGCTGAGATCCACCAGTACAAGCACCAAGTGGAGCTGTTTAACCAAATGACACAGCGCCTGATAGCCATCTACCAGCACGACGACACCCGCAGGCTCAAGAAAATCACTGAGTCGATCAACCTACGTTACAGCAGCCTCAACTCTAGGTCAGTCCTCCCTCAGTCTTGTTGTTGACACTATTTTCTGATACCGCCGGATTTAGTATTTTTTATATAATGTTTGAATGTATCTTTTAACTGTATTTTAAAGTAGGGACTAGTGGTACATTACATCCAAGTTACAGATGCTAAAGTAGAGGAAGATTGTGACCTGACCTGACCTGACCTGACCTAACCTAACCGTGATACATAATATTTTGTATTATGAATGTGATACATATTTTTTGTATTATAGGTTAGCTTAGGTTATGTTATGTTTCGTTTAGTTCGAATTCGTTCATTTTGGTGTATTGCAGTATGAGTAGATTCAGTTTACTTTGCATATAGTCATATCCAATTAAATTAAATATATCAGTTTGCTTGTGTTATGTTGGCAATTATGTTTTGACGTTATGAAGAGAGTCGGTATAAGTCACGTTATGTTAGTTATGCTGCCTTAGTTTACGAGAAATTTAAGTAAGTTAAGACGAATTTTTCTTCTTTATCTTAACATGTTATAGGGTGAGGGTTTTTTGACTGTTGGTGGTAAAGAAAATGAACGCATGTGAATGAGTCGTTCTTTGGTCTGGTCTGGCCTGGCCTGGTCTGGTCTGGTCTGGTCTGGTCTGGTCTGTCTGGTCTGGTCTGGTCTGGTCTGGTCTGGCCTGGCCTGGTCTGGTCTGGTCTGGTCTGGTCTGGGTGTATTATGGCCCCGGAAACACCATCACAAATGACGGGTCGTGTGGAAGCAGTATAGGATGTTTTATATTAGAAGATTGTCAGTGGTTAGTGTCCAAGACATCTTGTAAGGAACTAAGTCGGGCACAATGGTCTCGGGAACAGGGGATATAATTTTTCAGTACAGTAGCTGGTGTACGGGGCTAAGGAAATACATCTTTTTAAAATTATTAATGGTTGTACTAATTACCACACTATATTAAATCCTATATCAGTATCAGACAATTTGAACTTAAAACACACAACTCATTAAACTAAAACAGGAGACGAGAATGATTTTGTAATAGTAAACTTTAAATGTTTTATAATAGAAATGATTCACCAGTTTCAATTAATCTGAAGTAAAAATTCAGTTATTGTCGCATTTAATAAGAAAAGGGGATATTCTTATGGGTTATTTTGCATTCGTTTCCCAACCCAGCGTAGGACACCAATGGAAATACGTTTGTAAAGACTTTCTAGGACTATACCTGGTCAACAAATCAACATAGGTGCGTTAGGGCTGTGATAGGTAATGGTTCACCAGGCCACCGTCCGGAGACTTACATTTTCTCTCATACTAGGGAAGGTGTCCGTTTTCTGTCTCTCTTGTGGCCAGAGGACTAGTCTAGATTGGGTTTTGGTCACAATATCAACAGTAACCGGTTCTTTATAGGGGGGCGTCACTTTTTATATTTTGTTTGGCTAATACCAGTTGATTTTATTCAGCACAGAGAGGAGCCCTTACATAGGTGGTTAATGCTGCTAGTTAACTATTATTTATAAGGGCAGTAGTATTTATAAGGTAGGAATATGATAACGTGGTGCCTCAGTTGGTCATTCGGATGTGTAATTATTTACATATTTAATAAAAGCAACAACAGTATAGCAGGAAAAATAATAGATGTTAAATGAAGTGGATTTTTTTTATTATTTCATTTATTTAATTGAGTGTATTGGTCGGAGGCGTCAAGTGTGTGTGTGTGTGTGTGTGTGTGTGTGTGTGTGTGTGTGTGTGTGTGTGTGTGTGTGTGTGTGTGTGTGTGTGTGTGTGTGTGTGTGTGTGTGTGTGTGTGTGTGTGTGTGTGTGTGTGTGTGTGTGTGTGTGTGTGTGTGTGTGTGTGTGTGTGTGTGTGTGTGTGTGTGTGTGTGTGTGTGTGTGTGTGTGTGTGTGTGTGTGTGTGTGTGTGTGTGTGTGTGTTTTGTTTTTGTCATGTGTGGCTAAAGGAGTAAGGCCAGCTTCTTTTCATCAGTCAAACGTATATTAAACAAGACAGATTATTCAGCTTCCATGATAGACATTCGTCATAGTAGTAGTATGGGAGCCTTGACTCAGTACTTGGTGAATGTAAAAATTGACTTGAATTGAATCGCTCGAGTCAAGATGATAATACTCTTTAAAGTTATACTAATGGATAGATAGGTTGAGTTAGACAGGAAATGATGATGTGATAAATAGGGAAGTAGAGGAAGGGGGAGAGAAACCGAGAAACGGGAGTAGAAACACGAGAACATGTATTTATGTGTAAAGACGAAAATTAATAGTCCTTATATACTGCAGGTGTATACTGATGCCAAATAACACTGAGAATGAACTTAATCTGTCTATATTGCATTGGATGAGTGGAGACATGGAAACGCAACACAAGAAACTATTCCTGGATATATATTTTTCATTTTTTAATAAATATAAGTGAAAGGCCCCCAACGAGATCTAGGTCCGTGTGTGTGTTGTGATTTATTTGGTTGTATTGGTAAACTGTATATTCCGAAGGTAAGGTAATTTTATGTTCCTTGTTGGAATTAATGTAGGTATTTTATTATTTTATTTTAAATTTTGTATTTTTTATTAGGAATTTTATTTACTATCAAATATTATTGTTGTTGTTTTTCTTCTTCTTCTCCTCCTCCTTTTTATTATTATTATTATTATTATTATTATTATTATTATTATTATTATTATTATTATTATTATTATTACTACAGGTACTACATTTTCGTCCCCTAGGCCCCGAAATGGGTCTTTCTATGCCTTGTTATTAACGTAAAGTTTGAGTGATGAATGGTGGTATTCTCATCTCCCTTGGTCCACAGCATCATCGCCCGGGGCAAGGAGCTTCACTCAGCCATGAACTCGCTCCACAACTTCGACAAAGCCCTGGACAAGTTCGCCTCGTGGATGAGCGATGCTGAGTCCAACATCGACCTGGTGGAGCTGGAGGTGGACAAGCTGGGACCATCAAGACGAGACCCCCAGGCCAGAGCTCCCGCCATGCATCTTAAGGTATGTCCATGGGTGAGAGTAAAGGGGGGAAGGGAAGAGAGAGGGTAAAGGGGAAAGGAAAGGGGAAGGGACAGGGTTATCAAACAAGGAAGAGTACCCGGACCAAAGCTTCCATCATACATTTTTAGGTATGGCTGCAAGTGCCAGTAGAGTCGGGAAGGGAAAGAGGAGGGGGAATGGGGCCGTGGGGAGAGGAAGGGGCAGGGTGCAGGGAGATGTACTGAGGTCAGAGCGTCAGTTGTGCATCTTGAGTTTCGTCCATAAGTGCCAAGGCAGTAGGGGTAGTAGGAGGGGGAGGAGGCAGGGCTTATTTATCTGGAAGAGTGCCCAGAGCCCTGAGGGTTTATGTATGGGCGGATAAGAGAAGGATCTGGATCGAGGGAGGAAGTTTAGGAAAGGTATTTTGTGTGTGGGTTGGTGGGGTGGGTGGGTGGGTGGAAGGTAATGGCGGGAGAGTAAAGCACTTGACATGTGTGGCAGAGATATTACTAATAAAACTTGGCTGGTTCTCTTAGACCAGATACAATACAATTTTGTAGAGAGAAACGTAAAACAAGTTCCAGCCATTTGTTTATGATAAAGAGATTGTAGGTAAGTAGGCAGACGACCACCAGATCATAGATAACCTATTATGGTAAGTGGCAACAACACCCATTCATAACCCTGCGATAAAGTGTGATGGGTGTATGAAGAGTACACCCATAAGGCTAGTGGGCAGTATACGACCACTAATGTCATAACTATATTGGTACTGTTAGTAAACCCCCCCTGATAACGTGGTTCCTGTCGATTAATGGCCAGTTTACGATCATTTGGGGGGCATCAGTATAGTGGTGCTTGTTAATGGTGTAACGACCATGGGTACGGGAGCGAGTGTACTATATCCATTCAATACTCCCCAACTGAACCTGGCCGATATACCTGTACATGTTGGACCCGGTTCCCTATGAGGCCGAATTAGGATGGGGCCAAGTCACTATAGTACAGGTATTACTAGGAACACCTTGTACTGAGAGGCACTGAGAGAAGCTGAGAGAGAAAGTACCTTGAAAGAAGGGTAGGTGTATAGGGGTGATAATTTTAGGGAGAATAAGAGAAATAGGCGTTGATTAAATTAGATGAAGAATAAAATTGGGAAGTAATTAAAGAAAAGGAAATAAGGAAGTTAATTAACGAAGACTAGAGAGGGGAGGAGGAGAAGACATGGAAAGAGGAGAAAGGTATTAAGAGAACGTAATAAAAAAAAGATTAGTTAATAGGAAGAAAAACAGAAAAATACAAAGAACAAATAAGAGATAGGATGTACAAATGATACAGAATTTAATGAAGGGAAAGGGATAGGAGTTAAATTTAGAACAGGAACAGGAGGAGATGGAGCTAATCAGTGGAGAAAATCGTATGAAGAAAGGCGTGAGAGGCGACGAAGGATAATTAATGAGTATTAGGTAAGAGGGTGTGTAAATGAAGGCAAAAAGGGGAAGGAGGAGGAGAAGGTAATAACAAAAATGCAGATAGGAAAAAGAAAAAAAGTCCCACCAAATATAGAAGAAAAGCCAAAATATTTAGAAGGGGCGAGATAGGAGGGTTACCAAATGAAAGTGTAAGGGGAGAGTTAAAAGATGATGATTAGGAAGAAGAATAACAGATAAAGAGGAAAGAGGGATAATAGCCAAAGGGAAGATAGAGAAAATTTGATCTCAGCTTTTGAATGATAAATGAAAATGGATACCATTTTTTTTTCCGGTGTTCAAAGAGGTAGGGTGGTCGACACTGCACTCAACCGCCTTCACTTCCCAAACTGTAACTGCGATATAAAAATACTCTCTCATTGCTGGATGCGGACTGAGGGAAAGCGTAATTAGATAAGACAACAGTTTTTTTTCTTTACTGTACGTGATGTAGAGAGAAGAGAGAGAGAAGAGGAGGAACAGGAAATAATTGGAGATAATTAAGAAAAAATCGGTGGTAAGGGAAATAGGTTACAGTGAAAGAGGAGGAAGGAGAGCGTGCAGGTAATTAATTAACCTTGGGAGAGAGAGAGAGAGAGAGAGAGAGAGAGAGAGAAATTAAAGCTGATTAATAGACGAGGAGAGAGAAGGGAAAGAGAGAGGAAGGAACAGCAGTGATTGAAAATGAAGAGGGGGGAGAACAACACAATCTAATAAAAGAGGGGAGAGGGGGAGAGTAATAAGGAATAAAGAGGTTAAACGGTGAAAAATAAAGAAACTGGTGGTTGGAAGGGGGAAGAGGGGAAGACGAAGAGAATAGACAGAAGAAAGAAATGAAGGGGACGAAAGTAATAATGATTAAAACTACAAAAAAGGGGAAAAAGATGAAGAAAAAGGTAAAATATTTGGACGATTCAACGATAAAGAGGGAAGAACAACACATCTAATAAAGAAGGGGGGAAAAGAGACTGTAATAATGATTAAAGTGGAAGAAATAGAAGTAGATGTTATTGAACGAAAATCCCAAACAAGTACCGGAATTAATCCACTAATTCCCAGGTACAATACATGATTCTCTACCTTACCTACCTTTACCTACCTTACCTACCTTACCTACCTTTACCTACCTCCTGTTTCCTCCCTCACTTCCCCAGGTTAATCCGACACCCTTACTCTCGCTATGCACCTGAGAAGATGATGAAGGAGGAAGGAAGAATAATTAAGAAGGAGAATAAGAGAAAAATGAGGTGGAGTGACGAGGAGAGGAATAAAGAGGAGGATGAGGAAGATAGGAAAGGGGAGAGGGTTAAATAGGTGTGTAGGAGGAGAAGGGGGAGGATGAAGATAGGAATAGGGAGAGGATATATTAGGTGCATAGGAGGAGGAAGAGGATAAGAAGGAAGATAAGAATAGGGAAATAACATATTAGTTGCGTAAGAGAATAAGGGGAGGAGGATAAATGAAAAGAATAAGTAACATAGCAATAATATAGCACCCCTATCTAGTGAAGCTGGTGAAAAAGTGGGAAGAAGAAGAGGAGGAAGTGGATAATAAAGAAGGGAATTAGTGATAGGGGCTGATAATAGGAGATAATTTGTGGTAACGAGGAAGAGGAAGAGATGATGATTAAAAATGACCACAAGAAGGGAGAAGAGAATTAGTGATACGTAGCAAGTTCAGGAGATAGAAGGTAATAAATAGAAGAATAACGCAATAGACGAACTAGAAGAGGAAGAGGGAGGGAGAGAGAGAGAGAGAGAGAGAGAGAGAGAGAGAGAGAGAGTGTGTGTGTGTGTGTGTGTGTGTGTGTGTGTGTGTGTGTGTGTGTGTGTGTGTTATATTGAGGGGCACGGATGATTGACAGACACACCACGATCCCAATATGCAACCGTCACACCTGACTGACAGCCCCCCATTATATCGATAGCCACTTGTCGACATGAGTACCACCCCTTAAGTGGCACGACTACAACTACCTACTAAAAAGGCTAAGCAACTATTGTTATTACCTTCGATAAAAGTAGTAATGGTTGTGGTCACGTTAATTGCAGTTCATTATTGAGTGAATGAAATAATATTAGTCGTTTGTTTGCGTCACGGATTTCAGAGTCCAAATTTACCTGTTGGAGGCGATAATTATCTTCACTATCACCGGGGGTTAATTCTTGTTCGTATGCAGGAGTTCTTATATAATACTGTATTTAATGGTACAATCGGTGTGGTCGTAATTCCATCATTTATTTATCGGGTCAGAGTAGATAAAATGGAAATTTGGGTTTTAATACTTATTTAGAAATTTCGCTATGTTAGGTTTGGTTGGTATACAATGTCGTACAATGCAACCCACTCGTGCGTATTAAAGCCGGTTATTTGCTTGTATAGGCTGTGGTAGACCCGGCTTTCTACCTGGATTAAAATGAGAGTCGGATTTGTGTTGTATTGAGTATAAGGCAATGTAGTACCTGAAACGAACCCACGCAAGAAGAAATGACGGTGTTGGTGGTGGTGTTGGTGGTGGTGATGGTGATGATGATGATGATGGTGGTAGTGGTGGTGGTGAGAGCTGTTGTCTTAGGAGGTGTAGCTTATTGCTGTCTTCCTCCTCTCTCTCCCTCCTTCCTCTTTTTTTTTTGCCTCTCCTCTCTTCTTTCAGTCCACTTATCAATCGTCCTCCTTGTATACTATCTTCTTCGTCCTTCCAATAGCTTTCATTTCCTTCTCTTTCTCTAGCCCTTTCTTTTATGCCTTTTCTTTTTAACTCCTTTCCTTCCTCCTTTTCCTTCACTAATAACCTTTGCTCTTTCTTTGCCTTCACCACCACCACCACCACTATCTCTCCCTCCTCCACCATCATCTCCTACATCTCTTCCTCCTCCACCATCTCCTTCTCCACCATCTCCTACACCCCCACCCCCACCTCCTCTCCACAGATGGTTCAGGTTTAGGGAGGCGGTGTTTGAAGGCGAGGCACTGTGACCTGACGCCTCTATGCTGGCCAACGCATTTTTTTATTTATTTTTTACACTAGAATAAATATCTGTGGAAACTAGGCAGTGTGAGGAAATAATGAGTGATAAACAAGGGAAGAGCATAGAGATGATGATGAAGATGACTACTAACTACATCTATGAGTGTTTGCATTATATTGCTGGTAGTTATAGATACGTTTTTCAAGACCTTTAATACAAACTCATTATCAGAGGGGAAAAAATAATCATTAGCAGGTAAGAGAGGCGACACACCTGACCCAAACAATACCGAGATGATTTTTTATTTTATTTATAATATTTATTCTCGTATTTATTATTATTATTTTTTATTATAAAGTTCAGCTAATTAAGAGTCTATTGCTGTCACTGAAGTGGATGGGATAAAACACCGTCTGGATACTTTGGTTTTGTTTTATTTTTTGTTTTATAAATAATGAAATTGATATATTTTAAAATGTTTACATATATTTAAAAATTTTTGTTTTTTAATTATTTGTTTATCTCTATTTTGTGTTATTTATTATTGTTACGATAATTATGTTTTGCCATATGTATTTTTTTACATTGTTTACATAATTGTTTTTACACATTTACATTGGTTATTTTCAATTCCTACTTATGAATATGACTTGAAAATGATTGAAAGTAGAGTTACCAAAGCGACCCCATAGATGAAAACTGATGTATATTTTAGATTTTAACATAAGTACTAGTGATCTTATATAAAACTCCGGACCCCCCAAAAAATAATAATAATAACAATAATAATAATAAATAAAATAAAAAAAGGTCGTATAAAAAGGCTTTGTTTTTGTATGGGAGAATAGGCGGACGTCAAAGCATTCATTTTTATTTTATTTATTTTTATTTTATTTTTATTTTTTTAGGAAGGGGGTTCTGCATGTTTGGTAGTTGAGTTCTTTACAGTCATGTGTACGGTAATAACACGAGATTCACGCCAATTGACGCTAAAAAAAAATATCTCTCACTGGAAATAATGTGGTTAATTGTTGGGCAGTTCTGTGAAGATTTTGGTTCCTATGTTTAGTACGATGTCACTCACTCCTCCCTCCCTCCCTGCTTTCCCTATCATAGCACATCTCCTTTCGTTACCCCTAGTTTTCCCCTTTTCCCCCCTTCCCTCCCTCCCCACCCTCACCCCCTACCCTCCCCATCTGTTTCCCTCGCCCCTACACTACCACCCTCAAGGGTAAATTCCGACTGGACGAACATATTAAGTCTCCCCTCTATGAGTTTTACCTTCATCCACCCCAGGAAGCCTCACTCACTCACTCACTCACTCACTCACTCACTCACTCACTCACTCACATGTTCCTTTTTGGGTATATGTAGCCCAAAGTACAGAGTGGGGTTCTTGAGTCTTGCGCTCGATCAAAAACAGTGTGTGTGTGTGTGTGTGTGTGTGTGTGTGTGTGTGTGTGTGTTTACCATATTTTTGTTTTTATATATTTGTGGAAAAATTAAGAAAGTTTGTAAGGGGTTCGTCGTGGTCACCCCGTTTAAGTGTGTGTTAAAGTTTGTGTACAGTCTTGATCATCTCTCGAAGAACAAGTAGAGAAGCACCTGTACGACCACACGTAGAAAGACGACCACCCTCAATAAGAGTCGTATGGGAGAGGGGAACCTCCTGAAGGAGTTTTCCAGGCGGTGGGTCGCAGTAGTGAGTGGCCGTAAATACCGGCGTCCTGGCATTTATGTGGCGCCCTCCTCCCGCTACCTCACTCACCAGGAGGGGGTGGGGGGGTCGGGGGGGTGGAGGGGTGTATCATCAGAGATAGAGGGAAGGGAATGGATGTTGGGGGGGGGGCTCACTTTACCGCCGGGAGAAAGACTAACCTTATCCCTTTACCTCTCTCACTATGGGGAGGAGGAACTAGGAAGAAGGAGGGAGAAGAGGCATATCATCGGCAAAAGGAGGAGAGGAAAGGGTAGAGGTGTTGGTAACTGAGGGTTTGTTTACCATAATGTGGCTCTTTACTCAGGCTGCCAACTGCTCCGTGCTGCTTTAGTTTGGTATTCATAGAGCTGACTAACGTAACGAAAAAAAAACATTTTCTTAGTTTTTACATCAATAGTTATTACCATACGGGGTGCGGTGGCAGAGTGGATACAACACTCAGCTCCTGTCCTTGGGGTCCCTGGTTAATGCCCACAGCCACCCCCCCCGTTTGCCCATCTGAGTATCTGACATTAGTTGGGGAAATGAAGGTGGTAGAGTGAGATCATTGCCACTCTTATAGCTGTTGTCATCTCCACGGTGATATACCCGTGGTTGTCGTTGTACTAGTAGTCGTTGGTGACTTTTTCATCATCGTCGTCCTAAAGGAAAGTTTACAGAGGTCAACTAATTGCCTAAATGCCCCCTGCAAGCGAGCTACACTGCCACTGCTTGTCCCCGATATCACAATACCTTTATAATGTAAAAAAAAAAAAATCGAGCCATGTAAATGAAACAGGTAGACAGTTTGGTCCGACAAAAGGAAATGTAAAACTTTTCCCGTATTATTCAGAAGTTGTTCCTCCAGTATTGTCTTATGTGCCACTGGAGAACGACACGTAAGAGAGTCATCGGTGTTCCTCTGTTTATTACCGGTTTATGTTATTGTGCTCCGTGAGAGAGAGAGAGAGACAAAGAGAGAGACAAACATTTGGTACATTTCATAAGTAAGATTTTATTGCCCGTTAACCTGTTACGTACATTAATATATATGTGTGTGTTTGTGTGTGTCCCTCTATCATTTTCTCTCTCTCTCTCCCTGGTCTCCCTTCGTCCGCCTCTCTGGAGTAAAGATTAATGTCATGGTCGTGTGGCCACCTCCCGGGGCTGCATATTTCAATAACTTTCATGTCTCTGTTATGCCCTTTTCATCCTCTCTCTCTCTCTCTCTCTCTCTCTCTCTCTCTCTCTCTCTCTCTCTCTCTCTCTCTCTCTCTCTCTCTCTCTCTCTCTCTCTCTCTCTCTCTCTCTCTCTCTCTCTCTCATATATATTCTCAGTACTTTCCACCTGTCTTCTCCTTAAGAACGTGATTATTTCTCATGAAGAACACGAACGGACGTAATGAACACACACACACACACACACACACACACACACACACACACACACACACACGCACACGTACTAACGAAGGAGGTAAAACGGCATAGTTAATGTGTAAAAGCTTAGTGTGTGTGTGTGTGTGTGTGTGTGTGTGTTCGTCCCTTGTTAATAGATCACCTTCATTATCCATCACGGTACATAACTAAAGGTGATATTATAACACCATGTCATGTCATCTCGGTGGCCCCTAGTTAAGACAGGATCCCACACATAACCCGCTAATGGCACTATACTTCGTTGTGGTTTTTATAATATATATCTTAATCTTACCCCCCTCCCCCTTCTCTTATCCTTAACCCTTTTTAACAATCTCTATTCAATGCTTAATGACCTTATCTCCTTATATGCACTTAGTCTTGAGTGGATTCTGTTATTGGCTTTTGATATATGTATGAATTGGTTTGACCTCCACACTTATCCTTCACTTGGTATGCATTTTCACCTTCCGCTCCCTCATTCTCGGTTCGCTGCTTCATAATTCTCATGTCTCATAATGTCCACGAGGATCAGCGTGGTATAATATTCTTTTCGTGATTTATTTTTTTATTTTTTTTAAGCTTCCCCTTTCAGTCATATCATGTACAGTCCCTCGCATGTCATTCCCAACCTCGATTTCCACACTCGTGATGGTTTCCCCTTTTCATTCTTCCACTAAAATTTATTTCAACCCTTCCTGCCCTGCGCCTCACGTGTGCTGCTATCAGGCCTCCTCCCATAGTCTTTTGTTTTGTATGTCATAGTTCACCATTGTTCACTCTCGGTCTTTGTATATGTAAGTTATTTACTCTCCCTGCGAACTGTAAATCGTGAACACATTGAACACTTCTAGTGGGTCTGTTCTCTCTTGTTCACATTGGTATAAACATTGAACTGGTGAGTTATTGCTCCAGTACATGACTACAAGGAATAGTTCTCCAGGGCCAATCCCCTCCTCCTCCCTTCTCCTCCTTGAGTTCCTCGTACATTAACTATTGAGTTTTAACTCGAAAACATAGTGAACAGTCAAGTAAACAGATCCCGTCAAGTTCTCCTCTTCCCTGACGACAGTGAACCTTACTCGTGTACACAGTGAACAGGTCCACTAAGTCAGGTCCCCCTCCCTGACGAACAGTGAACAGGTCCATTAAGCCAGGTCCCCCTCCATGACGAACAGTGAACAGGTCCAGTAAGCCAGGTTCCCCTCCAAACGAACAGTGAACAGGTCCAGTAAGCCAGGTCCCCCTCCATTACTAACAGTGAACAGATCCAGTAAGCCAGGTCCCCCTCCATTACTAACAGTGAACAGGTCCAGTAAGCCAGGTCCCCCTCCATTACTAACAGTGAACAGGTCCAGTAAGCCAGGTCCCTCTCCAGACGAACAGTGAACAGGTCCAGTGAGCCAGGTCCCTCTCCCTGACGAACAGTGAATAGGTCCAGTAAGCCAGGTCCCCCTCCATTACTAACAGTGAACAGGTCCAGTAAGCCAGGTCCCTCTCCAGACGAACAGTGAACAGGTCCAGTAAGCCAGGTCCCCCTCCATGACTAACAGTGAACAGGTCCAGTAAGCCAGGTCCCCCTCCATTACTAACAGTGAACAGGTCCAGTAAGCCAGGTCCCACTCCCAGACGAACAGTGAACTATCGACGTGTTCCTCCACTTGTCGTGATGCGCACCTCAGTTTTTATAGGCAAGTCCTGGACGTCATCAAACACACTGACCCACAATACTCGCTCACTGCCTACGTTTTTTAAGCCCTTTCTCAGGCTGGGTTATATAGTTCCTCCCTTTTTTGTCGATGTTCTTCCCAACTGTATTAAAGTTTGGCTTGAGTGTGTTCTTGTTGTTACGGATATTTCTTATATTCCACCTGTTCATGTTGTAACTGTTTTTGTTGATGTTTTCTTTGTTTTTCGTCTTGAGTTTAATTTTACTGTTTTTTTTTTTAATTGGTTGTCAGAGTTAAAGGTCGTGGAGAAACATGTCACGTGGTTGGTTTTGTTTTATTTTGGTCTTATTTTTCCAGTCTTAACCACTACATATACAACGGCTTGTTTATAGAACATTTCACTGGCTGTTATTTATATTTGTCTTCGCCAATTTCCTAGAACTGTTTATTTGCCATTCTATTAATATCTGAGTCTTACTCTATATCTGGCATTCTGTGAACTAGAGAAGGTCGTTAGGGGTGTAGTGTTTTGTGCCCTTATGTCAGGTTTGCACAGTCGAACTCTCGTCTCTGTGTTAACTAGTGATGAGTCTCAGAGTAAATTGTCCTCCCCCCACTTTTTTTGTCTGTGCCACTACCCCAGCTGCTACTGTACCTCGTTACCCCGTGGCGTGTGGGGTTTATAATGTTGTTGAATAAATGTATGAAACACCTCGTTTTAAGCGTCGCTACTTTCAACACCATTTACCTGATGAGGTTAATCGTGTGTGTAATCAACTACTGGACTTAAAGTTGTAAGAGTTGCAACATTAACCGGTTGTTGTGTGTGTAAGTTTAGATATGTAGGTGGAGTTACGATATTGATTAGGCTAATTGTACTGAAAGCACCTCGGTTTAACAAGTATTTTTCATATGCATTAACTCAGTGGGGTTCACCGTGTGTGTAATCCAACTCGGACAATTTTCTCAGTATCGGTATTGAAGTTTTCCCATTGTTAATACACATGTACTATAAGTGTCCATGTTGCATTACCATTTCAATAATATGTCACATGTTACCCGAAATACCTCGCTCACAACTTAGTCATGTTCACGATGCTTTTATCCAGTGCAGTAAGGTTAATAGTTGGGGTAATCAACTTGTTTTACCTTTGTAGATATTAATGAAACTATCAACTCGTTCAGGAAATCGTAGAGCTGATTCTTCTTTACTGCCGAGTAGATTTGATGTTTATTTTGTTATTTCTATTGTATTTCTTCAACGATTGTGAATATATTCCTAATTTACGTCCCTCTTACTGTCCCCACCGTCCAGAGAGGGGCAGAGTAATGTCGGCTTTCCATCCCGTCCGTGTATCCGTCCGTGGTTTGTAAACACGATAACCAACAAATAATTATTGATTTAACCCAAACTTAGTGTGTGTGTGTGTGGATCTACAGGCCCCTCAGTATCCGCCTTCGACGCTATCCGCACTACAACAATATTATCAGTTGTGTTATCCTCCACTAACTATCACTGTATCCCCACAAAAAATAAGGATAGCTGCTAGCCAATCAGCAGGGGGATTGAGCTTTTCTTTGTCGTGTACTTGTTTGTTTGTGTTTGTTACTCAGTAGAGACTTAATCCCCTTGTTTACACTCGGTTATCACACCTTCTCTCTCACCTGTTGTTAATTAATGGTAGTCTTCACCTGTATGTCATATAAACTCCTTTCCAAGTGACGTGGTGGATGATCTTAATGACGTGTTTGTTGTAGTCCAAGGAAGAGGAGTAGACGCTGGCTGGCGGAGGTGATGTGTCCGGGTCATAGTTCAGTGGTGCAGGAGTGGGTAGGTAGGTAGGTAGGTAGGTAGGTGTTAATGAACATGGCGGGCGACCACCTGGGGGTATTGTTTTTTCAGTCTCTCTCTCTCTCTCTCTCTGGGTTGAGTTGATGTAATTCCGTAGAAAAAGTTTGACCAAGCGGAAAGTTCAAGGTCATAGGTGAAAGTTTAATGTCACAGGGGAGGATGGTAGTTCAGATTGAAAGGTCAAGGGGAAAGTTCAAAGTTAGAGGTTAAGGGGACAGTTCAAAGTGAGAGGTCAAGGGGACAGTTCAAAGTTAGAGGTTAAGGGGACAGTTCAAAGTGAGAGGTTAAGGGAGAAGTTCAGAATCCCAGATCAAGATGCAAATTAAAGGTCATAGAACCAGGTGAAAGTTCAGAGTCAAAGGTGAAGGTTAAAGTTCAGAGTCACAGGCTAAGGTGAAAGCTAGTGAGGTAAAAGGTGAATGGGAAAGGACCGAAGTGAGAGGATCAGAGTGAAAGTAACTACCTGTCACAGCAGACCCTAAAAAGGTTGGATATTGGCCTACAAATTAACCATGGTCAGGTAGGTCAAAGTTTAAGGTGCTTTACGGGAGAATAATTGAGTTCACCTTTTTTTTATGGAAAACGTCGGTCAGAGGTGACGATTAGATTTATAGGTCAAACACTCGTGCTCGTTGGTCTGAAAAACGAAACCACACCTTTATCGTTGTGCTGATTAACGAAGACTTCTGCCCTGAAAAAAAACACATAAAACGAACATCTTTATCCTGATAAACGAACACAGTGTAGCCGAGATACGAACTCCTGCCTGTATAAAAACGAACACATTGACTCGTTAACGAACACCTTTGCCCTGATAAACGAATGCCTTTGTTGTTACGATTGTAGTGATCATTATTTCTATCTCTTCTTTTCGTCATTCTACCTCCCCTTCAGTTTTATTACCACTTTTGCTTCTATCCGTTTATCAGTCGTTCTCTCATCCACTGGTTATTCCCCTTTTACCCCTTTCATCATTCTCCCTTTCTTATTATTCCATCATTCGTTTTCACCTCTCACTTTCTCACCTCTCTCGCTCTCTTACTGAGAGCTCACTTTATCATTTCATTCCCTCTCATCTGTTACTGATTTTTCCTTCTCACTCCTTCCTCTTTCGTACCTTTCCTCTCCCTCATTTTTCGCTTCTCTCTCTCTCTCTCTTCCTATTTCTTGTTCTGTTTTTTCGTTTTGTATCATTTCCTCCTCTCACCTTCACCTCATTTTTATTTCATCTTCTCCTCGCCTTCTCTCTATCCCATCTTTCCTCTTTCTTTATCCCATCTCCTCCACCTCTTTCTCACTCTCTCCCATCTCTCCCTCATATCTCATCGTCGTCTGTCTCCCACAATAGGTATTATCAGTTCTCTCCATTCTCCCCAGCTTCCCTAAATCTCGTGAATCCACCCTCTATCTCCCTCTTCCCCCCCCTCCCCCTTCCTCCTCCCCTACCCCTCCCAGATATTGTTCACCCCCTGATAAGGTATCATCTTTTACCCTTTTATCAACCTCACGTCTTATATCCCCCCTCCCCTCATTCCTACCCCTACTCAGAATCCTTCACCCCTACCCTGAACCTTCCCCCTACCTGAACCCTCCCCTTACCCCTGTACCCCCTCCTCCCTACCCAGTTCCCAATGCCCTGGAATTCCTCCCCTTATTCCCTGTTTTTCTCGATACCTCTTTAATTATTTCATTATCTTCATCTCTCCACTTCTCGTTCTCTCAGTCCCTCTGATTGCCTCGTTCTCTTCATCTCCGTGACTCATTATTCCTTCTACTTGTCCTCTTCCACCTCCTCCTTCTACCACTTAATTTTTTTTCTTCTTCTAATTCTCTTCACATTTGTAATTTCCTGCACCTTTCTCGTGACTCTTGATTCAGTTCATACTAAATTCTCTCTCTCTCTCTCCTTCTCTCCCACAAGACACTGGCTGCTATAGATGGTACTCTTACTCTATACAGCTATATTCTCCTTCCGCCTCCTCCTCCCTCCTCCTCCATCCTCCTTCTCCTATTCCTTCTGTTTTGGTGTTTTTATTATTTACTGTTAATTTTTTTTGTGTGGGGTCCATTTTTTTTTATTATACTTAAGTTAGTTATGTTGGATATGTCTATTGTTTTGTTTGTGTTTCTTTTTGTTTTACTCAAGAAAAGAATTATTTTGATATTAATTAATTTTGACTTTTATCGTCGATTTATTTTGCTCTTGTTAAACTTTGCATAAGATGGAGTTTTAATTTTTTTTTTAACCTATACTTAGAGTGTGTTGAAATTTAATACTGATGGTAAGGGATGATTTAGTTATAGTGATGAGTTAAAGATATGGTAGTTTGGTCGTTTGGGAAGACTTCAGGTTAATGGGCACCAGTACTATTAGACCTCAACCTAATATATCATTATGGTTGGTATGTCTTAAAGTTAGGGGCCATTATGACTGATCCCCATTAGGTATAAGTCCCTTTGTGTGTGTGTGTGTGTGTGTGTGTGTGTGTGTGTGTTATCCTTCTCCTCGTTTTTCACCGTCCCTGTTCACATTCCCTTTTATCAATGCCTTTGTACATTCCTAACATGGTTTATTTATCCACTGTTCATTCCCTGGTGTGTGTGTGTGTCTGTCTCTTGTACGAGGGGGGGAATCAAACAGTGTGTACCAATAAAAAAAAACTAGCAATAACTCCACACTGGGAAAACTTCTATTTGATATTAACCTCCTTTCAGTGTTCCATTATATGTCCGGTTTATTATTATGGTATAGATTATTTATTTTATTTTTCATATCATAAATTTTTATTGAGTATTTAATTTTTGATATTCGTGATCTGTTTGGTTAAGGCGTCATGGGTTACTTGAACTTATTACCCTAATCACTCACTGGTTTACTGTATGTGTCTTGGTAACACTCGTGCCCAAAAAAGTATCTTCACGGAGGAGGTCGATGAATTCCGAAATGAACACTACGACTCCTGTTCTCTCGGTAGGGTTGTCAAAATCCTTCGTCCGTTGTGTCATATTGTCTCACACAAAATCGTGTAGGTAGTTTTTTTGGAGCGAGTGTACAAGTGTTTAAATTTAGTCATTCTACGTGTTCTGGTGGACAGTTTTTACTCCCTTGACATCTGTAGCTTGCCTGTGTAAACTTCTGTCTTACTACACAAATGTAATACACGTGTTCCCAAAGGCGGTATCCCTGTATAGTTTGTGTACATGTGTTTGATGTTGCGTCTGTTGCATGTGTGTTGTCATTGGAAAGCACATTTATAACTGGCTGATATAAGCTCAAAAAACACCAAGATTAATACCCAAGTGAAATCTACACTAAGACTCTACCTTTAACTTTGATATACTTAACTTGAATTATGTAAAGGGATGCTAGCTTAGAAAATTAAATCTTTGTAAATCTGTAGCTTCTAGCTTACATGTGTTCTCCTACCTCTCTCCCCCCTCTGCTAATCTCCATGCTGAGCCCAAATCTCCAAGTGTAGTTCTGGCTTGCATAATCACAGTCCCCCCCCCCTCCATCTCCAATCTGGCTCAGAATGTCACACTTGTAATCTTCTTGATTAGTCTTGGCTTACACGGTGATGATCTTAATCACCTTGTACCGCTGTGATTGGCGTGGTGAGTGTAGTGTGGCTGTCTCCTAACCTAAACAAATAATTCTGGTTGGCGTGGTGTGAGTTCTCATTTTTTTCTTTCTCCTCCTCTTCCTCCTCTTCCTGGTCTTCTCTCCTTATCCTCTTGCTTTTTCTTCCCTCCTCCTCTTCTTCTTCACCGTTTTTTCCCTCTTCCTTCTCCTCCTCTTCCTTATTTCTCCTCCTCTTTCCTTCTCATCCCTCTTTCTCCTCTACGTGCTCCTCATCTCTCCTCCTCCTCTCTCTCTCTCCTCCACCTCCACACTGCAGGTGCACACGTCGACAACCTCATCATATGCTGTTCGTAGTCCATCATGCCTCGCCTATTGACACGTCCAGAGCCGCTCATGCCCGTTTATCATGTTGCAGGAGAGGGCATCAGTGGTTGACCTTTTATGCCGGACGGAGGGTTTGGGGGTTAAGCGCCTTTACCACGTTGTTTGATGGGCTTGTTGTCACCCGTTGCCGGCGTGTGGCTGGCTGGGAAGTGGGAACGTGGAGGTGATAGCTCCTACCCCTCTCCCTCTCCTCCACTATTCCATATCCTCCCTCTCAATCTCACAGTCCGTTTCCCAACCCCTGCAGACACATATCCCCACTCAGTAGACCCCTCACGTGTCTCCCCTTCATTCCTCTCACATCTTTCAACTCCCCCCACCCCCCTCTTCTCACCCCACCCCACCTCCTCACCCCATCCCTACCTCTCACCTCCCCACCCCACCTTCCATCCCACCCCTCATTTCCTTCCCACCCCCCCTCCCACCCACCTCCACCTCCTCACTCCATCCCTACCTCCGCCCCATCCCTACCTCCCTCCCTGCCCCATCTCTCCTCCTCCCACCAACTCTACCTCCCCCCCACTCCTGCAGTCTCTTCCCTTTTAATTATGGTCAAAGTTTTCTAACATTTCCCGTGTGGTGCTTCTTTACAAACTTTTTTTGGGGGGGTAATCTGGAAGTTCTTTTAATAACATGCATCTTTCTTGCTTCGCCGAGCATAGGAAGCCGTCACAACCAGTGTAGGGGCTGCAGAGGTGTGTCGGGGGAGGGAGTTGTGGGTGGGTGTAGAGTGTAGTTGGTGGGGATAGCTGGTGGTGGTAGTGTTTTAAGGATAGGTGTCTTTGTTGTGGAGGAGGATGTGGGTGTGGGTGGGTGTGTGGGAGGTGGGTGTGGAAAAGGGTGTTGCGAGCGTGTGTAGGTTGGTGATGGTGTAGGGTTGTAAGCGTGGCATAATGGTAAGGGAGGTTGTAGCACTATGTGTAGTGCTGTGTAGTGTAGCAGGATATAATGCTGTCTAAAGGTGTAGTGGTGAAACAAAGGTGGTGTAGTACTGTCTCAAGGAGAGGATGTGGAGGTTCATACTAAGGAGAGGTACCAAAGAGATGAGAGAGAGAGAGAGAGAGAGAGAGAGAGAGAGAGAGAGAGAGAGAGAGATTTGACGTATTTATAATCTATTGGAGTTTAGTTTTCTACTTAAAACCTTATATAAAAAAAATCAATAAAATAACCAAACCATTGATACTATTCAGACATTTATTGTAATTTAGGTGTGTTTTTTTTATTTAATAAAGCCCAATTTTTTAGCGGTGTTTAATTTCTGTGTTTTTTCTTCTTCCAGGTGAGTGTTGTAATGAGCATCTCGAAGGTGAATCATCTTACCTGTACAACGATGTCACCTGCAGGTATGTAATATATGATCCTGTCTTGTATCGTTGTGTCTCTACCTGTGTTTACCTGTTGTGTCTACCTGTGTTTACCTGTTGTGTGTCTACCTGTGTTTACCTGTTGTGTCTACCTGTGACACCTGTGTTTGCCTGTTGTGCCACCTGTGCTCCTGTGTTTGCTTGTTGTGTCTACCTGTGACTACCTGTGTTTGCCTGTTGTGTCTACCTGTGACTACCTGGTTTGCCTGTTGTGTCTACCTGTGCCTACCTGTGTTTGCCTGTTGTGTCTACCTGACTACCTGTGTTTGTTCTGTTGTGTCTACCTGTGTCTACCTGTGGTTTGCCTGTTGTGTCTACCTGTGTCTACCTGTGTTTGCCTGTTGTGTCTACCTGTGTCTACCTGTGTTTGCCTGTTGTGTCTACCTGTGTCTACCTTGTGTTTGCCTGTTGTGTCTACCTGTGTCTACCTGTGTTTGTTGTGTCTACTGTTTACCTGTTCTGTCTCTACCTGTGTTTACCTGTGTTTGCCTGTTGTGTCTACCTGTGACTACCTGTGTTTGCCTGTTGTGTCTACCTGTGTCTACCTGTGTTTACCTGTTGTCTCTACCTGTGACTACCTGTGTTTGCCTGTTGTGTCTACCTGGTGACTACCTGTGTTTGCCTGTTGTGTCTACCTGTGTCTACCTGTGTTTACCTGTTGTGTCTGTGTCTACCTGTGTTTGGCCTGTTGTGTCTACCTGTGTCTACCTGTGTTTGCCTGTTGTGTCTACCTGTGTCTACCTGTGTTTGCCTGTTGTGTCTACCTGTGTCTACCTGTGTTTTGCCTGTTGTGTCTATACCTGTGTCACCTGTGTTTGCCTGTTGTCCTGTGTTTGTTGTACCTGTGTTTGTGTCTACCTGTGTCCACCTGTGTTTACCTGTTGTGTCTACCTGTGTCTACGGTTTGCCTGTTGTGTCTACCTGTGTCTACCTGTGTTTGCCTGTTGTGTCTACCTGTGTCTACCTGTGTTTTATCCTGTTGTCTCTACCTGTGTCACCGGTTTGCCTGTTGTGTCACCTGTGTCACCTGTGTTTACCTGTTGTGTCTCTACCTGTGTTTAAGAGTTGTCTCTACCTGTGTCTACCTGGTTTGCCTGTTGTGTCTACCTGTGTCTACCTGGTTTGCCTGTTGTGTCTACCTCTACCTGTGTTTTACCTGTTGTGTCTCTACCTGTGTTTACCTGGTTTGCCTGTTGCTACTGTCTCTACCTTGTTTTCTGTTGTGTCTCTACCTGTCCTGTGTTTACCTGTGTTTGCCTGTTGTGTCTACCTGTGTCTACCTGGTTTACCTGTTCTGTCTCTACCTGTGTTTACCTGTACCTGAGGTGTTTAGCGCCATCTGTATCTGGCGTTAATGTCTTTAATAGACTTTTAATCTTCTAACTTCAGTAACTCGGCTGTGATCTTTAATTTAACCTCTCTTTTATTTTGGGTAGGTAAGTATATTCTGTTTATGTTAATGAGTTTATCAGGAGTTAAAAGTTGCGACGATGTGGGTGTGGGTGGGTGGGTGGGTAACTTGACGCCCTTAAATTTGAATCCATTTCTTTCTTTATCCATCTTCAAGTGAATACCATTTCTCTGTCTGTTGGTCTGTATTTGAATTCATACCTTATGTCCCGTTTTTCTCTCCTTTGGTAACGAGGTATATAAAAGGTGTTTTTGTGTTGGTGAAATGTTGAACCTGGTCGGGCTTCCTCTTTCAGCTGGTTGGAATGGCTGTGTAATGGGCAACAGGTGGGTCTGTAGCAGCTGGATGGTGGGTCACACGTAGAGAAAATGGGTAGGGTGTTGATAGGTCGTGGGGTAGATGGGAAGGGGAAGAGGATGGTGTTGGGAGGGAGGGAAGGTGAAGGTGGTAGGTAAGTAGGGAGGTAAGAAAGGTTCGTAGGTAGGTAGGTAGGTAGGTATAGGCTATTACTGTTCGTTGTCTCCCTACTACCCAAACAACCAGCGTACCTGTAATATCCAGAGTGTTGTCCTTTTCTCACCTGTATTTTGTATTTAAAGCTTCCATCGCCTAGATATTTTTTGTAGGAGAAATGGGGTGATGGGTAGGGGAATGGTTGTAGGAAAGGAAGGTGTAAAGGAAATAATATATATATAATATATATATATATATATATATATATATATATATATATATATATATATATATATATATATATATATATATATATATATATATATATAATTTTTACTGGGTATAATCTGTACCATCGGTATGGTAGTTGTTGTAGTTGTCGTATTTGTCGTTGTCGTTCGTTTGTTGCCGTAGTTTTCGTTGTCGCTGTCTATGTAAATATCGTTCTTATTGTTCACCTTCGTTGTAGTCTAGTAACTGCTGTTGTTGACGATGATGACGACGACGTTGCAGTACAGCTGCCCAGCGTACTACACGTAGGTCCCGGAAATCGTTAGGTTAGCATTGGTTAGGTTAGGGTTGGTTAGGTTAGGTTAGGTTTGGTTTGGTTAGGTTAGGTTTGGTTTGGTTTGGTTATTGTATATCGAGGAGAGAGCCGTGTCCAGTCTGGCATAAATGTTGATGGGTGTGTAAACCAGGGAACTCATCATTAAGGTATAAAGTCTGTCATGTTGGCCTCCCAGTTGTGTTCTGTCAGCCGTAGAAATGATGGACGGCTGTACTGTTTGTTAGTCACTCCTTGATGCTTGTTGGAGCTCTTTGAGACACACACATGTGATTGGCAACCGTCTCTAGGGCCCGGCCAGTGTCGCTTCACGTAAATTGCTGTAGTGATTATTTGCCATTTCGACTGTTTATCGCTGATGTTGACTTTGATTATCGCGGGGATCAATCGGAACAGACATAACAACCAGGCGGACATCACAGGCACTGACACGACACAGAAACTTTGAAATTACGTTGGGAAATAAGTAGTGTTGCAATAGTTCCAGCAGTGAATCCGCGACCTCGCGAACCCGGATTCAAATCATCAAGGGAGGAATAGGTTGGTCTTTGTTTGTCTGTTTGTATGTCATGTGTTTCCTCCCCTCCCACATGCGAAGAATGGATCAAGGGGGACTTCAAAGATAGGGAGGAAATGGTCAGCGGAAAGATAGTGCTGCAGGGGAGGACTGAAACAAGTTGGGACATTTCACGTGATTTCGTTGGAGCTAACGTGTCCAACCACCCAGGGAGGGGGGAGTAAAATGTACGGGTCCGTCTGTGTGTGTCCGTGAGCGCTGAACACCGTTACTCGGATAGTCATAAACTTGCATTGTCCAGAGTTATGGCCAGTGTGGCGTAGCGGGGGTACACATGGCCAGTGTGGCGTAGCGGGGGACATGGCCACCTTTAATGAACCGCCTTAATTCTGTGTTATGGCCATGGACTCACCGACTTATTGGAAAAGACTCCGGTTAGTCGCATTCACCGAGACGAGATGATGATGATGTAGAGGAGGTGAGACAACGCCCAGGAGGGTGACGTGTGGAGGAGTACCTGAAGTGTTCTCTAGATCACGTCGAGAGAGAGAGAGAGATTCACTGATAATGGAATGAGTGGTAGGGGTGGGTAGGGGGGTGTATGGTAGTGGTTATGGTGGGGGTAGAAGGGAAGAATATAGTAGTGTCGTGAATGGTAGTGGTGGGAAGGCTGGGTGATGGGTGGGTATAGTTTGTGGTGGTAATGAAATAAGTGGGTGGTGGAAGTATATGTCGGGTGGATGATACTGTTGGGTAGTTGGGGCGATAAGGACGACTCTTGTGGTAGTCGTAGTAGTCGTCATACCCTCGAGAATCAATGAATGGATGGTCGTGCGTCGTACCGTCAGGGACATCACTACCTCTCCACACCTTCCCCTCTCACCCCTGGTCTCTCATGCCCAACGCCCTTCCTCCTCCCCCTCCTCCCCTCCTCCTCCTCCCCTCCTCCCCTCCTCCTCCCCCTCCCCCTCCCCTTCGTCGTCGTTCTGAACCTGCTAGAGGACGAGGAGGAGGAGGAGGAGGAGGATAAAAAAAAACAGACAGCGAGTCGGTGGACAAAGACACGTGAATAATTCATGGAACAAGAGAAGCGAGGAACAACTCGCATATAACACCACGCGTACTGTGTTGAGGTAAGCTGGGACGCAGGTCTTGTGTGGCGACCAGTGAGGAGACACACACACACACACACACACAGAGGTAGTGGGTGGCAAAGCAGGGAGGGAAGAGGGGGGGAAATAAACGAATATTCACCGATAAAATAGGGTGAAGGAAAAGGGTAAAATCAATTGGAAAGGAAAGGAGGAAATAGGATAACGATTGTGAAAGATTGGAAGGAGAAACAGAATAACTGTGCAGACGTGGGATGGAAAATAACGAGAGCGAAAAAGGGAAGAGGAGAGGGACAAAAGTTGGAGGAACTAAGATGATTAGAGAGAGAGAGAGAGAGAGAAAATAATAATAATAGTAATAATAATAAGAAAAACAGAATTAGAATGGAGACAAATGAAAGGCAAAACGAAAAGCACAAACGAAGAATAGAGGAACGGAAAACAAAAGCAAAATTGTGGGAAAGAAAAATAAATGGAGTGGTGGGGTACAAAAGGGGGGAGAGGAACACAAGAACAAAGAGAGGTAAATGAGAGAGAGAGAGAGAGGGGGTGGGGGGAATTAAACGCCACAACAATAAACAGATGAATAAAACAAGAACTACTAGTCGTTAATACAGCGAAACCTCCATATAACGGATTTCTCTCTCGATATAACGGATTTTCTTCTCTTAGTCCGTTAGATGGAGGTTTCATATGTAATGGATGATATTTTAGTCCAAGTCAACCAGTTAATCAGGTTCTTGTGTCATTATTTACGAGGATTTTTTTTTCTTTCTGTCGTGAATGAGACGTGGAGGGGACTTATTGACCTTATGGGTGTGAGGGTCAAGTCAGTAGGTCAGAGGTCAATGTTGGGGGTGGATATTTTACTCCTATTTGGCTATATAGTGTTTCAACCAAGGCTGTCCGGTGGTGTAATAATGTACTGCTGATTGGGATTGAATGAATAGAGAAATTAACTTGGGTACAGGTAATAGAAATGTCTTTGATGTGGCTAATTGATATTGCAGGTAAATTACAATAGCTATTACAGTAATCATTTTTTTGTTGTAATATATAATTCTCGTTATGGCATGTTTGGTGGTAATTCACATAAAGCATTTTGATTATCATTTTAGTGTAGGAATCGTTCGCCATTTGGTTAAGAATTTCAAATACTGCAAAAATGATTGAAATACAAGTCACTGGTTGGTACATCTCCACACTCCACACCATAATATGTCTGTCTGTCTGTCTGTCTGTCTGTCTGTCTACTGTATACTCAAACTATGACGTCTGTATTTAGTGTGTATTTCTCTCTGTATTCTAGCATCATATGTTATAATGGAGTGAATACAGGCAGAGGTTAATGAACTGAAATCTTCCTCAGCACTTGGTAAAAAAAAATGGTGTACACGGGAGGTTGCTGTGCTATAGTGGTTCTGGTGTGAGGATTCTTGGTAGAGTTACGAGCCTTTGTTGTTGCGACAGCTGGAGGTGGGCCTATCGCTCTTCAAGGTGACTCTGTTCCTCTCCTCCACGGCCACCAACGTAACTTAATTCCTCCATGTAGAATCAGGTTAAGGAATCGCCCTCAAAGGGTTAAAACATCTTCTAAAGAATTATCATTGTTTTCAGAGGGTTAAACCATCGTCTTCAAAAGGTTAAACCATCGTCTTCAAAGGGTTAAAACATCTTCAAAAGAATAATCATTGTTTTCAAAGGGTTAAACCATCGTCTTCAAAAGGTTAAACCATCGCCATCAAAAGGTTAAACCACCGTCTTCAAAGTACTAAACAATCTTCAAAAGAATTATCATTGTTTTCAAAGGTTAAACCATCGTCTTCAAAAGGTTAAACCATCGTCTCATTAAAACATCTTCAAAAGAATAATCATTGTTTCAAAGGGTTAAACCATCGTCTTCAAAAGGTTAAACCATCGTCTTCAAAGGGTTAAAACATCTTTAAAGAATAATCATTGTTTTCAGAGGGTTAAACCATCGTCTTCAAAAGGTTAAACCATCGTCTTCAAGGGTTAAAACATCTTCTAAAGAATTATCATTGTTTTCAGAGGGTTAAACCATCGTCTTCAAAAGGTTAAACCATCGTCTTCAAAGGGTTAAAACATCTTCAAAAGAATAATCATTGTTTTCAAAGGGTTAAACCATCGTCTTCAAAAGGTTAAACCATCGCCATCAAAAGGTTAAACCACCGTCTTCAAAGTACTAAACAATCTTCAAAAGGTTAAAGATATAAACCATCATCTTGAAAGGGTTAAATCATCATCCTGAGATGTTTAAACCATCGTATTTTAAGGGTTAGAGAAAATGATTTAAGCTACAATCCTTAAGGGGCTTAAACCATCCTCCTCCAAGGTCTAAATTAGTGAAACAGGCAACTAGGTAATTATTATTTCAGCAAAGTCATCATACTGGTTCACACTGGTCCATTGCCCACACACACACACACACACACACAGGCAAACACTTAATAAACAGTAAGTCGATTCAATGCGTAATTCAGTCAAACGGAGGGACTGGTGACCAAATCCTTAGCTGCACCTGACTCGACATCACATGGAATGGAATATGACGACAGACACACAGCTTCAGTTCAAACATACTACAGGAGCTGCATTGTGTATCCAGTGTAAGGATTTAGGAGTCGAACAGGAGAGTGTATGGTGGTGTTGAGGAGGGAGGGAATGTATCACTGCCAGATGGAACTTGGGTTATTCGTGTGTGTGTGTGTGTGTGTGTGTGTGTGTGTGTGTGTGTGTGTGTGAATTTCTATAGAAGGAGATCATTTACGTGTGGTACGAGACGGGGTAGGTTAGGTTAGGTTAGGTGGTGGTGGTGGTGGTGGTGGTGGTGGTTATTTTGTCTTAAAGTTTGTTGGTGTTAAATGTGATACAGTTGTCCAGATTATTTTTTTCGTTTTTGTTTTGAATTTTACGAATATAATTATAGTAAGCTCCCTATTATTACGAAAATATAACAATATACTCCCTAATATTGTAAACTCCCCACACAGGAAACTCACCCATACATTAAACACCCCACACAGTAAACTCCCCACACAGTAAACACCCCACACAGTAAACACCCCACACAGTAAACACCCCACACAGTAAACACCACCCACACAATAAACACCCCAACACAGTAAACACCCACACATTAAAACCCCCACACAGTAAACACCCACACAATAAACACCCAACACAGTAAACACCCCACACATTAAACTACACAGTAAACACCCCACACATTAAACACCCCACACATTAAACTCCCCACACACATTAAACTCCCACACATTAAAACCCCCCACACAGTAAACACACACATTAAACTCTCCCACACATAAACACCCCACACAGTAAACTCCCCACACAGTAAACTCCCCAAGAATTAATAGTTTATGTAATAGAAAAAGAAGAAAAAAAGAAGAGTGGGTTTTACGCGCTGAAGGCTCAACAAAATTTGCCTTTGTCCTTGGCAGCGAGAGTATTTGCATATTGTCAGAAGGTTGAACACAGCGAGCGGCGGCCGTTGAAAGACTCCGCACATTACCGCAGGGAGTGTCGGCAAAGTGCATTTTGTACAAGAGAAGAAGTGATGTGTGTGTGTGTGTCATGTGTGTAGTAATCCACGGCCTAACCTAAAATTTTCTTTTCTCCTGCTTTTCGCCATCCATCTGCCCGTCTCTTTCTCTTATTTTTCTCGACTCTCTCTCTCTCTCTCTCTCTCTCTCTCTCTCTCTCTCTCTCTCTCTCTCTCTCTCTCTCTCTCTCTCTCTCTCTCTCTCTCTCTCTCTCTCTCTCTCTCTCTCTCTCTCTCTCTCTCTCTCTCTCCACACCTTGTCCCTATATTAAATGATAAACCGGATCAGTTAGCCAACGTCCAGTGCCATATTGACGTGGTGCGCATCCTTCTACCTACTGTATCCTGACTCGCCGAAAGAGAGACGGGAATCCTCAACTCCTTGTGTACAGAAAACACGAACGACGAGACAGACACGACGACGGAAACGATGCTATAACGTTCTTCAAAACTCATTGGGGTTGTAGGCCATAGGTTAGGTATCGAGTCAGGGCCAGCATCATTAGGTTAGTTTAGGTTAGGTTAAGTCAGGTTAGGTTAGGTTAGGTATCGAGTGAGGGCCAGCACCTCCCCCCCCCCCTCCACACACGGTAATATCATCCAGGATCGTTCGGAAAAGGTCATTACCCAGCGTGGGAGTTAAGTTTGTGTGAATTGTTTCCCGTTTGTTGTAACTCAGCACAAACGTCTCCCCGAAGCGAGAGTGGTGCTGTGTTATTAGTGTTCAATGTACTTGTAATTGCTCTCATTTCCCGTAATGACCACACACCCTCCCCCCTCCCCCCCACCCACCTAGCCCTACATGGTTCTGTAGGCCTGGCTAAAGAAGTCTCCCTATAGATGGTGGGTGTTACATTAATTACCCTTTAGTTGGTGGTGTTATTGTTCTTGTTATTATCGTTGTTATTGTTTATTATTGTTATTATTATTATTATTATTATTATTATTATTATTATTATTATTATTATTTCATCTTTATCCATATCAACCCTTAAAAACCCATATATTAAGATAGAGAGCACTCCTTCAGGACTTTTGTATACAGAACCAATACTATCTGCCTGGCCATTAGCACCCCCTAGTGTCCTACGCATCAATCGTAGGATACCGTACATGCCTCCCTCCCCCTCCCCTTGACTGCCATAGCACTAGGGGCATGTAGGAACTGCAGCAGGCGTTTCAGGAGGTGGTTTAATTTAGCTCCAGTGTCGTGTGGCTCGTCCTGGGAACACCCCTCCGTCCAACTTATTTGCGCCCGACAAGACGACACATTTAATTAAGGCGGAAATTGTATCCAGTTGTCGGGGAAAAGTCCACCCTTGTTTTAGTGTGTGTGTGTGTGTGTGTGTGTGTGTGTGTGTGTGTGTGTGTGTCCCTGATGGTGAGATATGATTGGGTGTATATTGCGGTGGGGGGGTATGGTAGAGGGTATTGCTTTGTGTGTATATGGTCGAGGAATGGTGGTGTGTGTATGGTAGGGGGAGGGAGTGTGAGTGTGTAATAGCTGGAAGAAAATGTGTATCGTTGGTGTATTAAGGGAGGGTAAATGGTATTTAGTCTGAGAGGTGTATTGGCAGACGCTAAGGTGTACACAGTATTCTTGTTGAAAGTATAAGGCTACTCCTCATCCTCTCTCCCCTTACCCTCTCTCCCCCTTATTGTCTCCACCTCATCCTTTCTCCCCTCATCCTCATCACGGTTCAATGAGGGGAAAACGTCTTCTAAATTTTGGCCTTGGCTTTCCAGAATTCAAGAACCTCGTAATTGGTTTGGTTTGGTTTTGCTTCGCTTTGTTTTGTTTTACCTGATCTATGGTTAGTTAATTCGCCCACACCTGGCCCTGGTGTGGGTGCGTCTTCCCAAGCATCAGGGACTCGCGGGATTTGTGGGCTGTCTGTTGTTGTTTTCTCATTTCTAAGTCAAGTTCCTTTTGGGGGGGTCGAGTGTTTGAGAGTGGCCAGTTCTCTTGTCTGCAGCTCTCTCTTCCTACCACACACGCGTACATGTATATACACACGCGTACACACACACACACACACGCACGCGTACACACACACACACGCACGCGTACACACACACCCACATACACACACACACACACACACACACACGCACGCACACACTTCCCTCTTCGTTCATCTCTTCATTTATATCTTCCCCTTTTTTCGTTCTCTTCCTCCTCCTCCTCCTCTCTTCTTTTCTTCTTCCTCTCCTCCTCCACCACACTGGTCTTCACCTCTTGTGTGCCTCGGGAAGAACACACCTTTCACAGAATTTAATTTGCATGGATTTTTTTACCATCCACAGAAGTTTGTGGGGGTCGTTAATCACCATCTGAGTTGTCTCTTTGTCACGTCCGTCCATCTGTCAGTCCCCCTCCCCTCCCCTCCCCTCCCCTCCCCTCCCCTCCGGCGGTGATGGAGGAGGAGTTGGCTTGGTGAGAAAGTTAAGCTGTGTACTGATGTAACTCTGAAGAATTTTTAATTGGTTGTCAGTAAGCTTGTGTTGCGTCTTTCGTATATCTTAATAGCTTGGGTCGTGAGCTTCACCTCGTTAAATAGAGACGTTCTGGCTGCCAAATATAATCATCACAGAATATCTTGTAAAAATAATTGTTTCGTCTTTGATTCAGAATTTATTTTAAAAAATCGGTCCCGAGACTTTTTTTTTTAACACTATAAACTAAAGTTTTTCAGCTGTCTAGCTAACAAAAATCCTTTAGGTAAAAAGTTGGTCCGAACTTCCTTGGGAGGAGAGCCTAATTTTTATCCTTCAAGTCGAAAACTGGAGTGGGGAAATATAACGATAATGTTGACTGTGTGTGTGTGTGTGTGTGTAGACTTTATGTTAGTGGGTGTGCGTGTGTGTGGTCTGTTATTCAGCTGTTATCTTGAACTATTAATGGTAGACGCCTGAACAAGTTTCTTTATGTTCATTTTCACTTAAGATATTCCTGATGCCACTTGAAGTTTGAGAATGTGGGTTTTGAACTTTGGGTCAGGGGGGGGGGGTGTGGCTCTGAGTGCTGCTGTTGTATTATTGAGGGAATAACACTAATGCGGTAATGTCTGTATCTGTCTCTCACTCACTGTATGTATTAAACAAGTCAATGTCTTATGGACGCTGAAGGCCAGTGTCTAGAACTTGTGGTATCCTAGGGAAGGTAAGTACTTGATTTATGAACACTCAGGGGTTAGTGCCTGGTTAATGATGACACTGGTTAGTGCCTGGTTAATGAGGACTCGGGGATAGTGTGGTGGTGGTGGACTCCATGGGTGGCGGCCACTCAGAAGACGGCTGGGATCACTGTCTAGGGGAGGATAAAACCGTGGGAGGTCACTGGCAGGCTCTCTCTCTCTCTCTCTCTCTCTCTCTCTCTCTCTCTCTCTCTCTCTCTCTCTCTCTCTCTCACCCGGAATTATCAAAGGAAATAAAATTGTCGCGGGTGGATGTTAGACTCTCAGCTGTTGATGGTTTTTCGTACACAGGTAAATAACTCAGCGGCGTGATGGCAGGACACGACATAAACTCGGGTGTACCTTGGTTTAAGAAATCCATTTTTCACCCTGGGAGTTGGCAGAATTATTGACACTACTTTTGTGTGTCAGGAACATGTTATACGAGAGAGGGGCAGCTAGAGAAAGAGACCGCTAAAGAGAGAGACAGCTAGAGATAGAGACAGCTAAAGAGAGAGAGACAGCTAGAGAAAGAGACAGCAAAAGAAAGAGAGACAGCTAGAGAGAAAGACAGCTAGAGAGAGAGGGAGAGGCGCGCACGCTTGCCTAATATATATTACATGCCGTACAGTGTGCCAGTTGCTCGTTCCAGTGCCCCCGTGTTAGTTCATGCATGGCAGAGTAGCTCCTCCTGACACACGCCGTAAGGAATCGTAGCTGCTGCGTTGAGTGAAATGTTTTGTTGGGCTGAAAATTTAACTTTGGGAGGTATGTGTGCGTGCCTCTCTCTCTCTCTCTCTCTCTCTCTCTCTCTCTCTCTCTCTCTCTCTCTCTCTCTCTCTTTGATTTGTCTTTCACTCATTATTCATTGATTCCTTTCCGGTAATTTTCTTCATTTTCTTCCTCTCCTTTCTATCCTCCGCCTACAATTTTGATATTCAATATATTTATTATTTTTGTTACTTATGAATGTTTAATTAAGTGATCCTGTAATAATGGATGTGTGTTGATAAGAATAGCCTTTATAGTAGAGAGTTAATAAGAGCTACTGTGGTGTAATTAGAGCCAGGTCAACTTTAAAAGGTAATTTTGTAGTGGAAGTTCCATTAATGTAATTACAATGAGTGGTACTGTTGAATTAGTTTTTAGAGTTTAAGTACTGTTTATGTTGTTTTTGTACTGTTATGATTACAGCAGAGGTTATTTTGTTGTTTTAGGGAATTATATGGACTGGGTGCCTCTGGTGTTATGAGGACAAAACAACTGGAGGGATATTATTACTCTGATTACAGTGAAATATATTCAGGAAAAGAGAGTATAGTTCAGGGGCTAATATTGACGTCATTACATAGAGGTTACAAGGATACAGTGAATACAGTTCTCGTATCGTGTCGTGAGGGTCGTTTGTCATCGCTTACAGCACCTCACGATACCCAGCTGTGAATGTGTACCAAACGTTCCAGTTGAGGAAGTGAACGCTGTCTAGTGCATTGCAGGTCCTTGTGTGATTTATCTCCATTACGTCACACTTGGGAAGAAAATTGCTTAGGTAAAAAAAAAAATAAGGAAAAATATTGACCTTATTATATAGATATATTTGAATTAAAGAAATTACATGGATGTGAGTAGACATAGTAAGTAAACAACATTGTAAAATAAACGTTGCTGTTAATTTAATTACGTGCAAGTGTGTTATTACCGTCATTGTGCAGTTTCAACGATGTTATTAATGCAATTACAGAGAAACGTGTAGTGCGCGAGTAATTATCCAATTAAGGCAATGCTGTTAATATAATTATAAAGTGTACGAGTACTTTTGTGTTTATTAACCGTGAGTGTTTTGTGTTTAGGGTGAAGGGTGTTGTGTAAGAGGCGGGGGGAGGGGGAGCATAAGAGCGTAATAAATGATACCAGATAAGAGAAAATACTGTGAGGCTGACGACTATAGCCTGAGTGTATGACAGAAAATGGACGTTTTAAGGCTGTAACTCTGAACGTTCGCTAGTTGTTATTATTATTAGTAGTAGTAGTAGTGATAGTAGTAGTAATAGTATTGTTATTAAAATTACTACTATTGCCAAAGAAATTACGTCTTTATCGATAACTGAAGCAAATTTAAATTCAACAAAATTATTCTCCTTGTACTTATTGACTCGGCAGTTTTAATGTGTTAAGACTGTAGGTTCGTGGTGGCTGTATTGTGTACATGGTAGGTTCAGTTGGTTATGGCACTGTTAGGGTCTTTTTTCTTATGGCGGATCATGGTAGGTCATGGTAGGGTGTGAGGTGTTAGGGCATAATCATGGTGCCAGCCTCTGTTAGTGACGCCTGATGTGTTCTTTAACCTTTGGTGCGGTGACGTCATACGGCTGTGACGGGAACAGGTATTAAAGGCGAAGCTACAGCTGCCTGTAACCCCCGTCGCTGCTATAGTGGTGATGATAATGACACCACTGTAACTCTCACTTCCACAGCCTGTAACCTCCACAATAACTCTTGACACACTGTAAGCCTCCTTCAGTCTGTAATCCCTACAACCTGTAACCCCTCCACTGTAACTCTCCCACAACCTGTAACCCCTCCACTGTAACTCTCCCACAGCCTGTAACCCCTCCACTGTAACTCTCCCACAGCCTGTAACCCCTCCACTGTAACTCTCCCACAGCCTGTAACCCCTCCACTGTAACTCTCCCACAGCCTGTAACCCCTCCACTGCAACTCTCCCACAACCTGTCCCTCCACTGTAACTCTCCCACAACCTGTAACCCCTCCTGTAACTCTCCCACAGCCTGTAACCCCTCCACTGTAACTCTCCCACAGCCTGTAACCCCTCCACTGTAACTCTCCCACAGCCTGTAACCCCTCCACTGCAACTCTCCCACAACCTGTAACCCCTCCACTGCAACTCTCCCACAGCCTGTAACCTCTCCATTGTAACTCTCCCACAGCCTGTATTCCCTCCACTGTAACTCTCCCACAGCCTGTAACCTCCACAATAACTCTGCCACACTGTAAGCCTCCTTCAGTCTGTAATCCCTACAACCTGTAACCCCTCCACTGTAACTCTCCCACAGCCTGCAACCCCCGTTGTAACTCTCCCAGGCTCCCACTTAGATAAAAACAACTTTTGGGGTAACATTACGACCTTAGAAAAAATTTACATGTTTTTGAAGGTAGGGTTTCCGAGTACGTGATACCCTTCCCTCTCCCCTTCCCTTTCCCTTTCCGTCCTCCTTCCCTTTCCCTTCACATATTTTTCTCTTTCAATTTATTTTCCTCCATTCCTCTCTCCATCCATCTACCCTTCCACCAACCTTCCTTTTCCCATCCTTCTACTCTCCCCCTCCAATTCCCCTTTCCCCCCTCCCTTTTCTTCCTTTCCCCCTCCCCCTCCTTTTCCATCAGCTTTCCCTGCCTTTCCCCCTCCTCTTCCTTTCCCCCTCCCCTTCCTTTTTTCCATCCCTCTTCTTCTCCCCTTCCATTTCCCCCTCTCTCCTTCTTTTCTCCCATCCCTCTTCTATCCCCTTCTTTATCTCCCTCTCCTCCTTACTCCCTCCTCTCTTCCCTATACTATAAATTACTAATGAATAACACGGTCGTAACCCCATAATATTTTGTAAAGTTCAGGCGGTGGTAACTAAAGAGGCCGACATCAACTCTCCCTCCTCTCCCTTTCTCCCTCCTTCTCTCCCTCTTCTTCCATCCCTGCCTCCCCCACTTCCCTTCATCTTCTCCTTTACCTCCTCCTTCTCTCATCTCCCCCTTCCCCACCTCCTCTCCTCCCCTCCTTCCTCTTTTCACCCCTTCCTCTCTCTTTTTCTGCCTCCATGTTTTTCACCCTCCATTCGTTACACCTCCTCCTCCATCCTTCCTCTCTCTCCTACCCCCTCCTTCCACTCCCTTCCTTCCTCCACCCCTCCTCCCGTCCTCCCTTCCTCCCCCTTTCCCCCTCCCCACCCTTCCTCCCCTCCTCCCCTGATAATGTTAATTACTCAAGCATAACTTCACTAATTTTCAATCCCTGTGGTGTGGGTTTACGACACACCAACAGGCTATCATCCTGTCCCTTGATGGTGTCAATTACTGGCGTATAACTCTGCTAATGGACCTTGTGGCTGGCGTGAACTTACGACACAGCATCATCATCATCATTACGACACATTGTCATTATCATCATCATTATCGTTCTCATTGCGACACATCATTTATTTTTATTTTGTATTATTATTATTATTATTATTATTATTATTATTATTATTATTATTATTATTATTATTATTAGATCTATTATTATCATTATTACTACTCATTACGATACCATCATCATCATCACTACATCATCATTCTCTTTACAACACAACATTATCATCATTACGTCATATCATTATCATTACATCATCACCTCCCCCCTCCTCCATCCACCTCCTCTCCCCCGACAGTGTTAAGTATAGAATAAATCCAGCTTATATTGACTCCCTGTGGCGTGAGCTTAGGACACACCAACCTCCCTTACCACCACCTTGAGCGTCCCACGTTCAGGTCTAAAGTTACTTATTACCCTAAGAGAATTTTGGGTTTGCTTTGGCGTCTTAGAGGGAACTGGTAACACTTATTATTGTGGTGAATGTTATTTTTGTTATTGGTGAGTGTTTTTGTTATTGTTATTGTTATGTTGGGTGTTGTTGTTGTTATATTGTGTGGTGTTGTTGTTTTTGGTATTGTAATGTTATTGTTGTTTTGGTTATTATTGTTATTGTTTTGGTATTTGTTATATTATTGTTCTTGTTGTATTTTTATTGTTGTTCTTGTATTCTTATTGTTGTTATAGTGAGTGTTTTTTCTATCATTGTTATGTTGAGTTTATGGATAAAAATAATACTGTGAAAAAAAAAATTGTGGTTGGTTGTAATACGTATTGTATAAAGCCTCTTAACGAACAACCCAAGACACAAATTAATCCGTTCTGTGGAGGGCGGACGGGAAGGGGGATATATTTTACCCATGGAATACCTATTAGGATATAGTTTGAGCCTTAAGGAGATAATGAGGAAGAAATGTGAGCCTCAGAGGGGTAAGGTGAGCCCAAGGGAGAGAGAGACTCACCTCGCGTACCTTACCTGTAGTTGAGCCTCCGCGACCACTAATTAGCGAGCGAGGTAAGTTGTTTGTATGGTCTTGCCCTTCTCCTCACTCGGCAGGAGGGAAAACTACCTTTGGAAGAATAGAAAGGAGGTGAGGAAGAAGAGGAGGAAGAGGAGGAGGATAATGACGATGAGGGAAGAAGAGGAGGAGGAGGAGGAGGAAAAGGGCGATGAGGTGGAGGTAGAAGGAGAAGAACGAAGTAAATGTGGGATGAGGAGAAGGGAGAAGAGAAGAAAAGGAGGGGAGGAGGAGAAAGCCGATAAGACAAAGAGGAGGAGGAGAAAGAAGATAAGACAAGGAGGAGGAGGAGAAAGAAGACAAGGAGGAGGAAGGGAAAAAAATTAGAAAAAATAGGAGGAGGAAGAGAAGAACAGGGGGAGAAGAAGCAGGAAAAGAAAAAGAGGAGTTCTGTACTGGTGAGCTGATGGTACAGAGGATCAGAAAGGAGCTTCTTGGTGGGGGTGGAATAGGGGGAGGGGAAAAAAGGCCTAAAAGGAGAAGGAAGGAGGAGGAAACGGGGGTAGGTACCTGGATAAAGGGGGATGGGGGAAGGGGGAAAAAGGTGAGGTTGGTGGGGGGTAGAATAAAGGTGAATTTTAGGTAGACGATAGTAAGGGGTGAGATCGATAGAGGAGTGGAGGTAGGGTTACTGTACGGTGGGAGAGAGAGACAGAGAGAGAGAGAGAGTTATATATTATTTTTAGATTAATTAACGAAAAGTAGGAGCGATTGTACTTGACTTTAGCTTCTGGGGGTCAGCATTAGCGTCAGTCACGTCTCTGCAAACCAATATAGTCATTATTTTTGTATTTATTTATTACACCTGAGTCACCTGGGGATAAAAAAGACAGGCCTTTAGAATCAGGTGTATTAGCTACGTGTATGTGCGCACTCACACACACACACACACACACACACACACACAGATTAATAATGTCCTCGAGTACTTTGTGTAGGAATCAATTTATTGAAGGACGAGGTGAACCGAGACTCAACCCCCCTCAGGTAAGGGCGGCTGTGTGTACAAGTTGATTAAATATAATATTGTTTGGTGAATTGTAATGGCTGCTGAAAAGATCTTGTGAGGAGCTTTGAAGTTATGGTAATTATCCTGAGTTATCTGGTGAAGGGGAGGGGGGGGGAGTGATGGGTGTGGGGGAAGGAGGTGGGGGGAGTGATGGGGTGTGGGAGGGAGAGTAGAGTAGGTTGATGTTATTATATGAGTTAATAATAATGATGAAATTATAATAAGACTATTGATGAGAGTAGAGGTAGTTATGTTGATCATATTGGTAATGTTTATAATACTAATTGATTAATTTAAAAATAATGGCATTACTAATATTAATTGAATAGGCAATGTAGTAATAATAATTACTTTAATATTTCATTGTTCAGAAAATAATACTTTTATTCGTAACCTAACTTAACCTGAGCTAACCTAACCTGACCTGTTCTGACTTGACCTGACCTGACCTGACCTAACCAAACCTGTCCGTGGCTGTGGTCGGTGCTTTGGGGTCATTGTTAACTTTCACAAACAGTTTTATTTGTCTCCTGATAATTAATTACAAGTTTAGTGTTAATGGGATGAAGAAAATAACTTAAGTACTACAGGTAATGAAATACCTTAGAGGAGTGATTAACGGTGTAACAGTGTTATCAACGTCACATTGTACACCTTATCGTTCTCCAGCAAGAACCAACTGCATTTCCGCTTTTGTCGTGCTTCCATTTTTTGGGGGGAAGGAACAGCATTACATAAACAAGACACTGACTACTAATTTCCTGTGGCGGCTCTCACACATGTCGCACCTGCTAATAAGTACACGTGACTTGATTATAATTACATCTGAATCACCTGTTGTAACACGTGTTTTGCTTTTACGTGACTTATCAGTTTTATAAGTTCACCTAACTGACCTTCTATATAAATTACACGTAACACCTGTTTCTAAATTCACCTGACACACACCTATATAAATTACACGTGAATCACCTGTTTATAGTAACGCCTGTGACCCACCTGTTATTTCCTCTATTTTACATTAATACATTATTCGGTTATTTAAGTGGCCTGGGTATAGGTGTACGTGAATCAGGTGTTTTAATTAAGAACGGGGGAGGAGAGGACAAGGTGGAAGAGGAGGAGAGGACGAAGGGAGAAGGAGGAGGACAAAAACAAGTGGGGGAAAGAGAAAAGAACAAGGGGAGGGTGGAGAAGAAAACAAGGGAAGGAGGAGGAGGAGGAGGAGGACAAAAGGAAGAGGAGGAGAAGGACAAGTGGGGGGAGGAAAAATGAAGTTAGAGGAATTATGGGGAGGGTACAAAAGTCCCCAGGTGGAGGAGTTTTTCTCTTAGAGCTCCAATTTAGCGTGTGATGGAAAGACAACAATTAGTGAGCCTCCCAATTAGTGGAGGCTGGTGAATGGCAGGCAGGTGAGGTAGTAGATAAGAAGGTGCGTGGGAGGGAAGGAAGGGAGGGAGGGAGGGAGGGAGGGAGGTAAGTAAGCAAGCAGGTAGGTTAGAGTGAGGGTAGGTAGGGAGAGAGGGAGGTTGGTAAGTAGGTAGATGGGAAAGAGGAAGGTAAGCAGGTAGATAGGTAGGTATGTTGAGTAGGTAGGAGGGAGGGATGCTTGTAGGTAGGGTTCAATTTTCCGACATGAATGGGTAGGTCCTAGGTAGGTAAAGGAGTACAGGTAGATTAATTGGTAGATAGGTAGATTGATGGGTAAGTAGAAAGGTAGACGGTAGGTGGGAGAGCTTCAAATTCCCGGAACACTGGGGGTGGAGACAATGTGTGTGTGTGTGTGTGTGTGCGCCAGCATTTGACCCTATTAGTAATTATGTCTGGCTTTACCTCATTACAGGGACCTCCCTCTCTCTCTCTCTCTCTCTCTCTCTCTCTCTCTCTCTCTCTCTCTCTCTCTCTCTCTCTCTCTCTCTCTCTCTCTCTCTCTCTCTCTCTCTCTCTCACACACACACACACACACACACACACACACACACACACACTCACTCTCCTTTACCTTTCAAACCCCCACTTCATAATCCCCCCCAAAAAAAAACAAAAGATAATAATAATATATCCCCCTTAAAAGAAATGGCCTATCTGAAAATGAAGTTCAGCTAAAACTTAACTTTCAGGAGCCTTAGTGTTCATAGTTAATTAATTATGCTGATGAGTTTTAATCACCTATTCTGTGGTGGCTTTTAGCTGTTGTGGTTATACTGTGTGTGTGTGAGGGATGGGGGGTGGAGAAGTGTGGAGTTAGGGGGTGGGGGGCAGTTTCGTCAGTGCAGTATGGTGGTGTCATGGCTGAACTGTCCTAACCACAAACCATCCAGGTCAAACAAGGTCAAACACACACACACACACACACACACACACACACACCTACCTTTCTTTTTGTGGAAAGTAACAGGTGGAAGTTTTTTCTTGTGTGGTGGACACTGCCGAGGGAAGCGTCTCAAGGAGGTGGTGTTAGTATTCCTTGGTCCAGGGAACATTGTCTTAGACGAGCGAGAAAGGTGGATCTCCTCTCTCTCTCTTTTCTGTTGGGGGAGAAAATTGTGTCGTCTGGTGTCTGTTGGTTGGACAAAAGTGTATTTTCTGTGTTCTGTTATGACCACAAAAATGTATCCCTTCTGTTTTTTGAGAGTCTGACAAAACTGCTTCCGTTGTGTTTGTCCTTACGTCCGTCCCTGTCTGTCTGTCTGTCTGTCTGTCCGTGTTTCTTACCGGAGTTGCTCAGGACGATGATACAGGAGGTTTTTGACGTGGGCGTTGGAATTTATGTGTGTATGTAGATTACCTTATTACGTGTTCCGAATATTCACATAAAATGGTCTTGGTTAGATTTTTGGAGGGGGAGGAGGAAGAAGAAGAGAGAGGAGGTGGAGGAGGAAGAAGAATAAAGAGGTGGAAGAGAGAGAGGAGAAGAAAGAAGAGAGAGGAGGAGGAAGAGGAGAGAGGAAGAGGAAGAGGGTATATGTGTTTATATTTTATTTTATATGTTAGTGGCGTTTTATACATATTTATTTATATACTTTTATTATATTGTTTTTCACGAGTCGGGTTTTTTATGTTTACAACTTTTGCTAACTTGATTTTTTTTTGTTTCAGTGGTATTTTAATTTTGCCTTGTCATCCGTTTTTATTATATTTTTATTGTGTTTTATTTATTTATTTTTTTATCGTTTCACTTCATCCTCACGCCTCTACCACACCCTCCTCCCTCACGCCTCTACCACACCCTCCCCCCTCACGCCTCTACCACCCCTCCTCCCCTCACGCCTCTACTCCCTCACCGCCTCTCCTCACGCCTCTACCCACACCCTCCTCCCCTCTCTCCACACCCTCCTCCCTCACGCCTCTACCACACCCTCCTCCCTCACGCCTCTACCACACCCTCTTCCCTCACGCCTCTACCACTCCCTACTCGCCCAAACCTCCGCCACATACACCTGGGCGGCATCGAGTGCGTAGAGGTGTAAGACATAGGCACACCTGGTTAAAGGGGAGGAGTCTCGATGCCTCCTCACTGCTGGAGAGGAGGAGGAAGAGGGTGAGGGAAGAGGAGGAGGAGGAGGAGGAGGAGGACAAGGGGAGATGAGGAGGAGATAAGAGGAAGACAAGGGGCGTTAAGGAGGAAGAGGAGGAGGGAAGAGTATGGATGCATCACACTGTACTGTCAGTCTTCGGTGCACAAGGAGGCAACTTGGCTGGTACTGCTCTCTCGACGACACCCAATATAACTTAGCTAATCGACTACCATTTTAGGTAAACAAACACACACACACACGCACACACACACACATGGACGGGAGGGTGTACGTTACTCTTCCACAAACTTCATTAAGATTTTTTTTTTTTTAAGTATTGTCAATTACCGTCACCCAGGATCGAGGTGCCTAACTTAGCCAATTAATTTTGTGTATAATAAGTGCTGTAGGGAGTGATGTTTAGTGATGGGTGATGATAAGGCTGGTGGTGATGGTGGTAGTGGTGGGTGATGATAGGCTGGTGGTGATGGTGGTAGTGGTGGGTGATGATGGTGATGGGTGATGATAGGCTGGTGGTGATGGTGATGATAATGGTGGTGTGGTGAGTGGTGGTGGATGATGATGATGGTGATGGGTGATGATAGGCTGGTGGTGATGGTGTGTGGTGGGTGATGATGGTGATGATGGGCTGGTGGTGATGGTGGTAGTGGTGGGTGATGATGGTGATGGGTGATGATAGGCTGGTGGTGATGGGTGATGATAATGGTGGTGATGGTGGTAGTGGTGGATGATGATGGTGATGGGTGATGATGGCTGGTGGTGATGGTGGTGATGGTGATGGGCTGGTGGTGATGGTGGAGTGGTGGGATGATGATGGTGATGGGTGATTTATCTCAGGTGATTGGCCGTATGTATCCTAATTAAACTGCCTTCCATTCTCCCTCTTCCCCTCCTCTTCGCTTTCCTCCGCCCTCCCGCCTATCCCCCTTCCCCTGCCAGGAAACTCAGCCTCCGCCCCCCCCCCCCTCACCTGGTGTTGGGTCTCAGCAGAACACCTCAAGTACTGTTCACAGTCTCTTAACCGGACGTACAGCACTGTGATGCCCCGAGATGATTAAGAACCTCGACCAGGAAGTAAGTGTGTGTGTGTGTGTCGCAGTAACTGATCGACTACAATAACAAGCCATTCTCAACTGGGAATGACTCCTACAACAGCAGTTAACTAGTGTAATGCCGAGATAATTTTGCCAACTTCTCTGTGTGTCTGAACGCGTGTGATTTAGTCGCTCGTTCAAGGGAAATTGCTCCGTGTTAAGTAGAATTAATTTAAGGATATTTTTTTTTCTTCAACTTCTATTGGGTTGGGACGAAGCTTTGGTTAGTTCGTTACCATGGGCTGTAAACATACCATAGGGGAGTGTTAACCCTTCCTGCTCTACACTCACGGAATACATTGTGTTTTGTTTGTTAGAATTAAGGTTTGTTTGTGTGTGTGTGTCTTGGGGTGGGAGTGAGTATTGCGTGTGTGTGTGTGTGTCTTCCTAGGTACAAGTCCTCCAACGCCAACCATCCTCCAAACCCAAGATCCACCTCCCACCTCAAGCCCACCTCTTAAACCAAGCCCCACCTCCTCCTGCAAAGCCTTAGGCCATCTTCTACACGCTTATGGTCTATGTAAACATTTGAAATAGTCCATTTTTGTCAGCTGATGACCTGTGTGGGCGGTGGGGGTTGCCAGGTAGGTGTTTATCGCTCAAAACACGTATTTCCTGCATTGGTACGACCTAATATTCGGGGTGTTATGGTGCAAGGTTCACACACACACACACACAGCTGTTGTGGTGGCGGTCGTGTAACGTGGATTTTCCTGTCGTTTCAGTCATTGATTCGGAGACAACCTGAACACCTCCAGGTACACTTAGCGGTGCAGTTATACATACAGGTACTCGTGTAGGTGTAGATACAAGTACAGGTATGGTTACAGGTGAAGGTAGAGCAGTGTTGGTAGAGCTACTGATACAAGTACAGTTACATAAATAAGTAGCTGTAATGGAATAACAGCAAACATAAATAAACAATACTGTACCATTTACACGTACAGGTTACAGAAACCAATCACGTACAAGCCCAAATATAAGAACAGGTACAGAAACAGTATTACATTCACAGGAATATCAACAACACTGGTACAGACACGCAAGTACAGGTACAGTTATTTCTGCCTGGTAACACTACATCATTACTTTCGCGTCTATGTTTTATCCATTCCGACAAAAAAAAAATGATAGTAAAATTGATAGGGTCATTAAATAAGCTAAATTTTATAGTACAATTCACTGGTCATTAACTGTACTCCTAACTAAAGCAATTATTATGCTCAACATTATGGGCGTAATACATTTTAATTGGCACATACAAAACTATTTATAATTTGCATACATGTTAAATAATGTAGTTTAATTCTGTTACTAGTGTTTTAATGCATCTTTTTAACCTGATAAATTAATTATTATACTGTGAAAATTCGTGACGTGAAGTGAAAATTTAGTCATTGTGGGATATAAGTTTTTAGATGGAAATACTTCAGGAAAAATAATTTGAGACATTATTTAATCGCCATGAATTAGTCATTTGTGCATTAATACATGTATCTACCCCTTGTATGGGTTCCTATATCTACCCCCCTTGTATATATATGAAGCTACAGCGTAAAGTAAGATAGATTCGGAAATAAGAACTAAAATAGTTTTATGCTGAAGGCACACAAGTTCAATATGAGCTTCTTGTGTGGGTCTGCGGACATCAAAGAGGTGGTCTGTTTCCCTCCCCTTCATTTTATAACATCGCAATGGACTTTTTTTAAAACAGCCTTCACGTGTATATCGTTTCCTTCGAGTTTCCTCCCAAAGTTGCTGGTTATTGGTTGAGTAAAAAGCTGTATATACATATTTTTTTTTTTTACTTAGTCCTTGAGGAAAAAAAATCAATGGGGGTTAGATGGAGCGAACAAGCCGGGCGAGGATAGTCCAGAACCACTGCTCTCTGCCCCTGCTTCTGCGCCTGACACCGCCCCTTGCCCCCTGCACTGCCCCGCCCCGTCTGATCCAACAACGAGGCAATTGCTCACTAATTAATGTTGTAACTTCATTGTGAAAACTTGAATTAACTGGGGAAAAAATTCTTCGCTGTAACTTTAATTTTTTTATTATTTTTTTTTCATTAATATTTAGAAATGGAATTATCATTTATGTCCACTCGGCATTTATTTCCTTCTATCTGTTTAATACTCCTACATCATTTATTGTCATTTATGTCATTTGTCTGTTATTCTCTCTTCTCAATTGTCGTTTATCAGGTTCCTCCCTTCCTTCATACTTACTAAAAGCATCTGCCAATTTTTGCCGGTCGCGCTATTGACTGTGCAAGCAATTTTCACCTGCTTCCTATATATATGATAGCCAGGCCAATATGCTGAGTTTTACGGCAAACATTCCTCGCGTCGCTGTTGAATCTCGACACAGTGTGAAGAGGGTCGGTTCAGGAGTGTTTGAGGGCGTGTGTGTGTGTGTGAAGGGCATCGGTGTTGGAGTGTGTGTGTGTGTGTGTGTACGCGTGTGTGCATGTGCGTGTGATCAGTTCAGACGTGTGTAAGCCAGTGTGTAAAGGTGTTATACAAAGTTTTCGGACAAGTTAGTGTGGGTGTGAAAATGGTGGTGGTGGTGAGTAGTCGGTACACAGCTCCTGACGAAGGCTCTTCACTACATCCAACCTTATATTTTGTTTTCTGAAGAGGCTGTGAGAGAGCCAGACTCCTCACATGCGAGCATTTAATAATATTTCTCATTCCGGACAAAGAGAAATATCTCACTCGAGAGATTTAAATGTCTCAACTATCACTGACGTTTAGAAACATCTCTCTCTGAAGACTAGGAAATTTCTCTTATTTTACAGGGAAAGGTGTGGAATATATCTCACTCTCTTTAGATAGTAAGGCAATATCTCTCATATATGGAAGGTTGACAAACGATTTACTGGAAAGAGTTAGAAATATATCTTCCGAGCGATGACAGATTTCGTCTCTACGTTAATGTTTTGTTATATTTCCCGAGTGTACAGTGGTGAGGTAGTTTGGTGGTGGTGGTGGTGGTAGGGGTGGTGGCTGTAAGGGTGGGTGGTGGTACTGCTGTTCTGACTGCTTATGGTATAGTTGATCCTGTACAGCTACTGTTACTACTAATAATAATATAACTACCTCTGCCGTTATGCTGCTACTGTTGTTACCGTTGATACTACTACTACTACTGTTGCTACTGCTGTGCTGATCGTCTGCTTTCCCATCTCCCTTGCGACAGCTTCAAGTTTGTCTCGTTAGCATATTTGTGTGTGTGTGTGTGTGTGTGTGTGTGTGTGTGTGTGTGTGTGTGTGTGTGTGTGTGTGTGTGTGTGTGTGTGTGTGTGTGAGAGGATCTTTGCGGGAGAGAGAGAGTGTATGTTGGTGCGTATGGATATTTGGGAAAATGGATGTGTGTGTGTGTTAATGTGAGTAAATATGTGTTTGTGTACACGTATCTTTCGTTGGTTCGTGCTTGTAAAGTGCATGTGTATTTGACTGTGTTTGTGTGTGTACGTACCCATGTTAGTCCTGAGGGTAAGTAATGCTCTGGGATTCAATTTTGGTGAAGTTAAGTACAAGTTGGGACTGTTATCTCCCCTGACACTGTGAAGTTGTGGGAGTGAGAGGCGAACATCTCTCTCTCTCTCTCTCTCTCTCTCTCTCTCTCTCTCCCTCAGGTTGTCTCGCTCTCCACTCTACCTTTCCATAGAGTCTCACGCCCTTCTCATTCCTTCCCTTGTTTCTCCACTCCTACACCTCACTTTCCCTTCTTTTCTCTCACTATTTCATACGCTCTCCCACCTCTTTGTTTATCTTAATTTTTGATACTCTCTCTTACCCCACCCTTTCGCCCCTCCCCCTTCCCGCCCCTCCCTCCCCTTTGCCCTCCCCTCTCCCTTCCACGCCCCTCCCCCCCACTCTCGTTGCCAGTCCCCGTCATCTCCCTCCTCTCCCATCTCCCGCTCAGGTGGTAACTTCAAGCGAGTGAGAGTTAGTCACACACACTTTCTCACCTTTCTCTCCCAGGTGGCAACAAGCACGTGGGTATGTGGGAGCATTGAGAGAAGAGAGAGAGAGAGAGAGTGGCGCTGGCTAAAGCTTCACTCTCTCTCAACTCTCCGTCCCACATGTTGACACAGGGACCTGGGGGGCAGTGAGGCGTCCCATCCCCACTCTCCTCTACCAGGTATTGTTATGGAGTAATGTAGTCACATCTGGAGGTACTGGGTGAGAAGTGGGGGGGTTGAAGAGAGGAAGGAGGGAGAGGGAACAAAAGGAGAGTGATGAGCTCTGAAAAGAGGTTGGTGGATATTAGAGAGTGGAGAACAGAGTGGGGAAGACAGGAGGAAGAGAGAGAATTGCTGAGTGTGAGGGAAAGGGGATGGACACACACACACACACACACACACCTACCTCTATTGTCTTGGAGGCGGGAGGTAATATTAGAGGTCTGGTGTTGGAGGTGAGGGAAGAAGAAGTGAAGGTGTTGAAGGAGAGGAGGTGATGGAGAAAGGATAAGTGGTGTTTCAGAATAGGGAAGGAGACGTTGGAGGAAGAAGAAGAACACGTAGACTGAGAGATAAGAAAATGGTGGAGTGTTGGAGGACGGGAGATGGAGAACTGTTGGAGAGGGAGCTTTGGAGGAGAGGTGAGGGAGATGTTGGTGGAGAGAAGGAAGGGGTGGAGACGAGAGAGATGGTGTTGGTGAGACTAAAGGGAAAGGGGTGAGGATGGTGGGTGGAGTTAAAGAGTAGGTGAGATGCATCCACTACTGAACAGCATCACACCTGCCCACACTTTTGTGAACATCACCTGCCCGCCTGTACACCAATGGTCACACACCTGCCCACACTTGTACACCCTAATGAACATCACACCTGTCCATACTTGTACACCCTAATGAACATCACACCTGCCCATCCCTGTACACCCTAATGAACATCACACCTGCCCACACCTGTACACCCTAATGAACATCACACCTGCCCACATCTGTGCAACATCATTCACATCACACCTGCCCACACCTGTACACCATCATTCACATCACACCTGCCCACACCTGTACACTAGCATCACACCTGCCCACACCTGTACACCATCATTCACATCACACCTGCCCACACCTGTACACTAACATCACACCTGCCCACACCTGTACACTATCATCACACCTGTACACTAAACATCACATCATGCCACATTGGTTCACCATTACTAATATCCCTCTTGGCCTTACCTGTTCGCGATCATTAATTCCAACACCCAACTGTTCGCCCTCTGTAAACACAAACTCGCCATTGTCCACGCTGGAGAACCCGGAATTCCCTCCCCAGGTGAACTACAGTGTCTGAAACTAGTGAGAAACAAGAGCGACACAGAGTAAACTGTGGTGTGTGTGTGTGTGTGTGTGTGTGTGTGTGTGTGTGTGTGTGTGTGTGTGTGTGTGTGTGTGTGTGTGTGTGTGTGTGTGTGTGTGTGTGTGTGTGTGTGTGTGTGTGTGTGTGTGTGTGTGTGTGTGTGTGTGTGTGTGTGTGTGTGTGTGTGTGTGTGTGTGTGTGTGTGTGTGTGTGTGTGTGTGTGTGTGTGTGTGTGTGTGTGTGTGTGTGTGTGTGTGTGTGTGTGTGTGTGTGTGTGTGTGTGTGTGTGTGTGTGTGTGTGTGTGTGTGTGTGTGTGTGTGTGTGTGTGTGTGTGTGTGTGTGTGTGTGTGTGTGTGTGTGTGTGTGTGTGTGTGTGTGTGTGTGTGTGTGTGTGTGTGTGTGTGTGTGTGTGTGTGTGTGTGTGTGTGTGTGTGTGTGTGTGTGTGTGTGTGTGTGTGTGTGTGTGTGTGTGTGTGTGTGTGTGTGTGTGTGTGTGTGTGTGTGTGTGTGTGTGTGTGTGTGTGTGTGTGTGTGTGTGTGTGGGCTTGTCTGCAACATGACTCAAAAACCAAGTCTTGAATTTGATGATGGGAAAATGGTTAGAGATTGTGATGAAGAATGGGTAGGGGCTGTGAGGATGGAGAAGGTTGAGGAGGAAGTGGATGGGGATGGATGGGATGCGGTGGGGATAGAAAGGGGAGTGAGGGAGGGAGGGAATCGGTTCGAGTTTCTTAGTGTTTGGCCACTCACATCCTGATAACAGACTCCCCTTGTTTGTGTGTGTCTACCTCCAGCCACACACATACGCTCTCTCTCTCTCTCTCTCTCTCTCTCTCTCTCTCTCTCTCCTCTCTCTCTCTCTCTCTCTCTCTCTCTCTCTCTCTGGGATTTTAGTTGCTAATTAAACCTATGTGATAATTTAATATTCCTGGGACATTATCATAATTTTTGTGGTTTATTTCGTATAGTTTTGTCTACTATTATTATTTATTATTTTTTATTATGTTGTTGTTATTAATTGTTATTATTTTGTTTATAGTTTTTATTAACATTTTTATTTAAGGTGGAAGCTTTAGAAAGAAATTTACATACACACACACACACACACACACACACACACACACACAGTAACTGGTTAAGAGGACCACACAAAGACAACAATCAGTAGTGTGTGTGTGTGTGTGTGTGTGTGTGTGTGTGTGTGTATAAAGTTTGGGTACGGATAGTCTCCTCAATCGCCGGGTTTGGCCTGCAGCGTAATACAACTTCCTGTGAAGCGTATGATCGCAGGGGAAACTTTCATATATCGACAGCGTCCTTTGATCTGTCGCAGGGACCCCTCTTGTGCTCCCTCCCATCCCTACCCGATGTGGCTTAGTTCCTCAATGACATCCGCTGAGTAAAGGAACCGTGTTGTGTGTTCTCGTGAAGGCACCGTGGACATAAATGAGACTTTGGTTTCTATTCTGAGATATTGAAGCTAGATCAGGTCCAGTGATTTGAATACATGAATAAAGGTCATAGGATCTTTTTTATATGAGTTAATGAGTGTTTTGAGGGGTCATTGGAGGTTATATTTTTAATTACTGGATATGTATTTCAATGGTCATTAAGTTTTGGAAAGGCGATTCATGGAACTTGTTAAAAAAAAGAATTCATGATAACTATAATTTTCCTCATTAAAATCACCGGAAGATGTTTGAGTAGTTCTCGACTGACTGATTATTATTTATTTTATTTTTTAATTAATGTCGGAGGAAGGTTTTCAAGTAGTATCTCCATGTTGTTGAAGGTTGAGTTATGATTAGGTTAGGATAGGTTGAATTTTTGTTTGTGTTTTGATGTAATTTAGTGTTCCTTTATAGCCTATCGGATCGACTTTCTATATATTGTGATTTATTTTAATTTTCCTCCAAAGACAATTTTTACGACTTGTCCAGTGTGTGTGATGTAAGATTAACCATCTCGCAGTCTTAGGTCACGGTACACGGTGATTATTCACTGACAACCATTATCCTTTACCAATTTCAATATCAGGCAAAATTTCGATATAAATATGGGCTCGGGGGAAATAGATGCTTTTAAGGGATTTGCTCCAACGTTGTATCCGACATCGAAAATTGTCTCCCGTTTTTTTTATAGTTTTTTCTCGGCGGAAAACTGGTCAAGTGGTGTGTGAAGTGTCTTAGTGAAATATAATTCTTGACCATAATTATTCTTAGTACTCATAAATCTGGACATACGTGTAGACAGTTGTGGATATAAACTGTACCTGGAATTACATATGTACACTCAAGGTCACGCACTAAGTATAGTATAGTACATGTTAGGGTTAATACGTGTGTAATTATTGTGTGCTAGATTGTATTGAAGCCCAGTGGTGGTGGTGGGAGAGGTGGGTGTGTGCTTATGTAAAAACAATATACATTTGTGGATGGCATCTGTCACTCTCTTGGTCTTTATTTTGCTTTATTTCAGATTAATAATAAATATTTAAGTATTCTCTATAGATTGATAAATAATAAACAAAGTGTTCAGATTTTCCATTGTCAATAACAAAACCTTTCAATTTCTCTACTTTTTATGTAAAATGATACAACAATTGTTTAATATTTTTTTATTTTTTTATCGATAATAAAAAATACTTTTTTATCTGCATGTTATATATTAAAAAAAGTTTTGTGGAAATTTATTTAGACATTTTCCGGTTTCAATCATGAGTAATAAAAAAATTCATTATTTTTATGGTATATGGAATGAATTACTTAATATTTTCAAAGAATTATTCCTTTTAGTTCTTGAAATCGGACTATTTTGTACATTAAATTGGTCTTTTTTTCGTGGAATCAGTCTCCTTTACGTGAAATATCATTATTTTCACAAGTACACTTTTTTTTACAGGACCCTTTTTACATGGTATTTGCCTTTATATGGACTGGGCTTCATTTACGTGGGATATATCGGATGTCTTAAATTTTACGAAGAAATTGAAGGTTTAATAGATTTTCCCGCGAGCTAGACTTAACATGAGGTGTGAAAACGTGACACACACACACACACACACACACAGAGTGGACGTTCGTGTTTCTTAAGTCTCCCCTTCGTCGTGTCACTTTTCTGTAATACGTCGGAAAAAATGGTGGTGTAATTTCACAGTAGATTATAATAATTATCAAGGACTACGGTGTGATTTTCTTAGAATATGTAATTGTTTCTCAGAGCATATACCATTATTTTTGGTGTCATAGATTTTTCTACTTAGAGTAATTGGTTAATATTGACGACATACCCGCCACAGGTTAATTTGTTTTGATTGATATTTTCTTACTATATTTTCATCGCTAACTTTCTTCGTCTAATAAAAGTTTCTATTTCTGTGTCTAATAGTTTTGTGTATTTCTCTCTCGTTACTGTATAGATGTGTGTCTGCCACAGCTGTTCACCATCAGTATTTCACATTGACTCCACTAGTGTTTACTCCTTCTACACTTCTTTCCTCTTCTTTCCTCTTCTAACCTTCTTTCTTGACCTCTTCTTTCTCTACAAAAAATAAAATGCAAATCCTGTTCACCTGGGTAGTGTGTATATAAGCTGTTGTGTATCCTGGGACCCATGTAATGTGTGTACAGTTTCTGGTCTCGACTGCTTCCGTTTTGGAGTTGTGGCTGGAACAGACAGACACAGACAGACACAGACAGGTCCTTTTAATATTACAGATTACAATAGGAGAGGACGTGTGTGTGTGTGTGTGTGTGTGTGTGTGTGTGTGTGTGTGTGTGTGTGTGTAACGAGGCCCTCACAATTTTATTAGCGCTCGGGGATGGTGTGAGTAAGTGTGAGTGTGTGGTAAAGCGAGGGCCTTGCAATTGTATTTGGGTGCGGGAGGGGTGTGTCTGTGTTCTAGTGAGTGTATAACTGTGACTGAGTGTGTGGTGGACCAAGGCCCTCAAATTTGTATTAGCGCGCGTTCGTGGGTGTGAGTATGAGTGAGTGTGTGTGTGAGAGAGTGTGAGAGTATGAGTGTGAGTGAGTGTGTTGAGCGAGGCCGTCACAATTGTATTAGGGTGCGGGAGGGGGTTATACTCTTATATGGATTGCAGGTCAATTTGTCCAGTGATCCCGCTAGTGCGTATTGAATGACTTTTGTGGAGTTGCCGTGTACACCTGATTCCTGTGTCTGTCTCTCTCGTACACACACACACACACACACACACACACACACACACAGGCGCTCATGAACAATAAGGAAATAAGAAACAGGAGAATATTTACACCGGAAGAATAAAATTTGCCGCCAAAACAGAGCTTAAAGTGGAAAGGCGGTGACGACCTCAACCAATCACGGCGTTCTCCCTCACTACAGCCAGCCACACGCCCACACGCCTCAGTCCCACGCCCTCCACGCCTATTACTACAGCGTTGTCCCTCACTACAGCCAACCACACGCCCACACCCCTCAGCCCCACGCCCAGCACGCCTATTATTACAGCGTTCTCCCTCACTACAGCCAGCCACACGCCCACACGCCTCAGTCCCACGCCCTCCACGCCTATTACTACAGCGTTGTCCCTCACTACAGCCAACCACACGCCCACACCCCTCAGCCCCACGCCCAGCACGCCTATTATTACAGCGTTGTCCCTCACTACAGCCAGCCACACGCCCACATCCCTCAGTCCCACGCCCACCACGGCTATTACTACAGCGTTGTCCCTCACTACATCTAGCCACATGCCCACACTGCCTGGCGCTGAAGGGGTCAAGTCATGGTATTGAAGGGGTCAAGTCATGGTATTGAAGGGGTTAAGTCATGGTATTTCAGATCGTTGTGAAGTGTTTTGTATCAGTGGTGTGGTCAGGTTAAGGGTAGTTAACAGCAGACATACGTGTAGGCTAAGTGTAAGGTTTCAGGAACGTACACCTGTGCTGTGTCAGGGTTATTTATTGTACTTCTGTTGGTGCTGGAATGTCTAGTCGTTGAGTGTATGTAAATGTGTTTTGTGTGTTTATGTTTTGTTGTTGTTGTTTATGGTTTGTTGTTGCTGTTGTTTATGTTTTGTTGTTGTTGTTTATGTTTTGTTGTTGTTGTTGTTTATGTTTTGTTGTTGTTGTTGTTTATGTTTTGTTGTTGTTGTTTATGGTTTGTTGTTTATGTTTTGTTGTTGTTGTTGTTGCTGTTGTGGTTACTTTACCTAGTCGAACGAAACCTGATTTTGGTTTGTTTGTGCAGGATTTTATCGATTCACCTATCAGATGCATTAGGGTAGTGTTCGGCTGATAAAGTTGTACTAAAATTGGGGATTAATTGGTTATAAGTGATTGTTAGCTAATAAATTTTGGCACTAAAATAAACAGAACTTTTTAAAATATACACGTTGGTGTTGGTTCTACTGGATGGGGTACTCGGTTGTGGAGAGTTAAAGTGACCCACACATATGGTTGTTGAGTTTCCTCCTGCTTTGTACTAATGATCATGACCTCACCTATACTATTGACCTCATCACCTCTCACTACCTGGATGACTTTTGTCTCACTCCCAGAAGAAAGACTTGAGGTATTTCTTCCTATGTTGATTGGTGTTAAGGTTTTGTATTTCCGTCCGTCCATTTATCTTACGTCCGTCCGTCCAGTTATCTTACGTCCGTCCGTCCAGTTATCTTACGTCCGTCCGTACATTTATCTTACGTCCGTCCGTACATTTATCTTACGTCCGTCCGTACATTTATCTTACGTCCGTCCGTACATTTATCTTACGTCCGTCCGTACATTTATCTTACGTCCTGGCACTGAAGACTTAACTGCTTTAACCAGGTTGTATTGTGTTATCTTCCCCCGACATAATTAGTCATGATCATATTAATAATTGGGGTAAATCATTTCATATCAATAGGATTCCTTTGTGAGCTGAATATTTAGGGATAATTAATCATCCAGGTCACTCCAAGATCATAGTGACATACGTTCAAGGGATCATAGGAATATTTAGTCCAGTCAAGAACTTAAGGACTTGCAAGGGTCAGAAGTCCTCAAATTTGTGGAATAGTTTCTCATCAGTGAGATATTACAAGGTTGTTCCAAGGTCTCCGTTACCATCATAGATTATAGTATCAGGTATTGTGTCCAGTCAGTAACTTGACACTGTGGAAATCAAAAGTGTCAGGAGGAAGCTTGGATGGTTGCTGACAGTCACGTACGGCATCGAGTCGTCGTTGCGATTTGTTTTGTTTTTAATCCGTTCTTGTCGAGCTTATTGTTTTTCTTAACTCTGTTTCTTATATTTTATGTATTTGGAATCGTATGAATATCTTAGGTTGTGTATTGTAATTGCTATGGACACGATTTTTTCCATTAAGAACAAGTGCTTATCTTAGTTGTTCAGGTAGTGCGGCTCGGCTCTTCGTATAAAGATCATCTCAAGAGCAGCAAGTCGTAGTTTCTCTGATCACGTTGACTGACTCGGACGATGTGTCGACAAGGACGCTGTTGCCCCGCTATATACTACTTCGTGTGAGTGATCCAGGACACAGGTGGAGGGGCGAGGCACAGGATGGATGGTGGTTCCCGTCGTTTACCGTCACTCTGTCTGCTACAAAACAGATTTGTGACGGACAATTTACTTTTATTGGATCCGTCATAAAATTACAGTAATTACTAAAGTTGGTCGCGGGTGCCGGGAGGGAAGAGTTGAAATGTGTGGTTGACGTACTGTTATTGTGATTGTTGTTTGTGTGTGTGGTGCAAAGTTATAATAATAATAATAATAATAATAATAATAATAATAATAATAATAATAATAATAATAATATACTTCACTATTTATTGATTGTAATGTAGTCAAAAGCTTGTGTGTCATGTTGTGTTATAGTAAGAATATTGATATTATTTATGTGCATTTTGATAATTAATTAACCAAAAGCTGAAAATATGTCGTGAATTATGGCATGACTATTAGAGACGTCTGTGAATCACCAGCTATAAATGGTTATCTAACAGCACAGTTGAGATATAAAGTCGGTCGATTACAGTGCCAGTCACCCTGCCTCCACGTCTAGCAAGTATACGTTACCTTGAAAACCCACAGGCGGCGAGTAGTTAGCGTGAGAAAAGTATTTAAGATTATTGTGATATCATTTGGTCAAGTACTGGTATTCGTTCTCTCCTTAATAGGTAGTCATATCTAAGGGCCCCAGTGGCACTTTTTTCTAGTGTCTAAATTATCCATAAATGAGGAAGTGGGGGAGAAGGGAAGGGAAGGAGAGGCTGGAGAAGAAGGGAGAAGAGGATGGGGTTGGAGAAAAAAAGAGAAGAAGGAAGGGTGGAGAAGAAGAAAGGAAGGGATGGAGGATGGGTAGTGGAAGGTCGTCAATATACACGGCTTTGAAAGAAAAATATTCGATCCAGTTTCGAATTCATTTTCAGCGGAATGAATGGACACTTACCAACAATTTAATTTACATTTCCCGGGCAACGAGTGGCGCATTCCTACTTGCCAAAATGCGAAATTACGCCGCCGTATTTTAGGTGTAGAGTGTCCTTTTAGTTTCACACGGTAGTAGGTTTTGGATAATATTACCGAGGCATTTGGATATTGGCCTGACAGCAGAACGAGGGGGGATTGGTGGACCTAGGTCGATCCAGCTGGGTGGGTGGGGGGGTTGAGAGTGGCGGGCGCGAGTGTGGTTAACTAATTCTATCATATCATTGTCCTAAGTATCCCACATTGATGATTGTTGACAGTTTTGGGGGGGTCCTTTGTTGTGTTATAACCCACAACCTGAGAGGGCATATATATGTTATTTTCAGACAATTGTTGTTTGTTTGTGTGTTGTTAAAGTAAGTGGCTGTGGTAATTAATGATGATAGACGTGGTGTTGAAGGTAACTCTCCTGGGGATTAATTCACAACACTGTGGGATTTAAATACTTGATCTTAAGCTGTTATTGATTTGGTGTGTGAGGCTCTGGTTGTTGTTTTTTTTATATTTCATTTCCTCTTCTTCTCCCTTCTGTTCCTCCTTCCCCCACTTTTCTTCTTTGTCTCACTCTCCCTCTCATCCCACTTCCCGTCTGCTATTCCTTCACTATCTTATCCCCGCTCCCCCAAAAAAAAATACTCTCTCCCTCTCCTCTCCCTCTTTCCGTCTCCTCCTCCTTACCCTCCACCCAAGGAAGGAGGTCTGGCTGGGGCGGATACTGCTCCATATTGTGTCCAGACGAGAGAGTGGTATTGAGAGGGGTGTCCTGAACGACCTATCCGGCTCCTATACCTTTAGCAAAGCCCTGGGCGTCCTATAGCGGTGGTCCTTGTCCCCTTTTATGTGTCTTACGTAGTGATACATAGTCCTCTAGTGTCTTTATCGGCTTGATACATAGGTCCCCCACACGTACTGAAACCACCGTGGAGGGGATCGAACCAACGCACCTCTTATTTCCTCTTGTGTATCGCCGTTGCCAAATAGTTTAGAGGCTTCGTAATGTTTATTGTCACCGTCACACGTAAACATCTGCTGAGTAAGATTTATTGTTATAGTAAAATTCAATCCCCTCGTAATTTTTATACTTGATTAGACTTTGTAATAACCACGATTTTTTTTAGTGGGTGAGCAATAGTTTGTCTTGGTAAATTATTGGGCGTTCGTATTGGTAATAGTTGTTGTCTTGTTAATAACTAATTGATAATAGTTGTTGTCTTGATAATTTGTACTGATGATAATTCTTGTCTTGGTAGTATATATAATAACAGTTTAATCTTAGTGACTTAGTACATAATTATTGTTCAAGATCCGTAAACAATATTGGAGGTAAAGTCTCACCTGCTCGACTTAGCCTCAGATCACCCAGGTAAGGAGACCAAATTAGCGTTAATCTTGGGACGCAGTGTATCAAGATTAGTGTGGCGGCGAGACTCATAAAAGATGGTTCAAGTTATTTGATCTGAACAGCGTGCGGGTAGAGAGAGAGAGAGAGAGAGAGAGAGAGAGAGAGAGAGAGAGAGAGAGAGAGACGTGTACTATATCCTCTTTCAGGTGTACAATAAATACATGTTATCTAAAGAATATACATGTATTTATATGTATATGTATACTATCAGTGACTTTATATAACTAACTATACATTTGTTTCATTTCCAGGTGAGTGTTGTGGCAAATTAGATGACAGGGCCAGGTAGGTAAGTACACACTGACCATTGTTGTTGTTTACACGCGGATGACTCATGTCTTCCGGTGTCTTGTATCATTATTTATGTATTTTTTGTGTATTTTTATTTTATTTACTGTAATTCACTTTGATATTTGTTTATTTTAGGTGTTTATATTTTATGTATTCGTATATTGCGCTTCACGTGTGTGTGTGTGTGTGTGTGTGTGTGTGTGTGTGTGTGTGTGTGGTTGTGTGTGTGTGTGTGTGTGTGTGCGAGACGTTTGTTTTTCTAGAATAGTGACTTAGTGAATGTTACTTAAAGTTTCCTGACCTTTCAAGCAACTAAATTATAATACTATACTACATAAATCAACAACAGGAACCAACGTTACAAAAAAATACATATATTTTATTTGTAATTTTTTAACATTGTCTGTACTGGAAACTGAACGGTACTTAATAACCCTGGTAATTGAAGCACTTACAAAAACACAAAAACAATAAGAGGAAAGTGGCTCGTCCAATTACTACCGTTATTTTACTCTTCTCCCGTTTCTAATTGGGTGTACAAGAGCCAGGTGGACGGAGTTTCGGTATTCCCAACTCCGTAACTTTTTCTTTCGATAAACTTTTTGTTTATTCTACAGACTTGAAGAGGGTAAGAACGTGGGGGGGGGGAGTCTACAGCCAGGTCACGTTTTGTTTAATTATTCATATAACTCTTCCCTATAACAACTAACAAGAGATAAATTATATACAGTTGTTGTGTATAGTCGTTAATGTGATAGCTATTTCTCCACTACGTTTGAGATGAAATGAACGTATATCATTCACTAGGCCTTACAAGTTGAACAGTGATGAGGATTTTGTCAGGGAGAGAGAGAGAGAGAGAGAGAGAGAGAGAGTGTTGTGTAATGGTGTAAACTCAGGCCCTGGACACTGCCTCTCTGTGCTTGTGTCCGCACCCTCACCTGTGTGTAAACAAAGCGGTCGAGTATGAATGGCTCCTGTTATGAATGAATCAGCTGATAATAAGTGTAGTGTTTGTAGGCTGTGTTATGATGTGTGAGTCAGTGTTTTGGTTAAGGGGTGTTGGGTCACCTGCCGGGAATACAACGGAAATAATTAATTACCTCATCTTACCTGACCTTACCTGACCTATATTCGATTTACCATAACTAATGAGCATTATTAGATATTAACCCAGTATTATTAACTTAACCTGGCTGAGTATTATTATTTTGATTTAATCACGTGAGGAGATAATTACCTGCCAGTGGTCCGAATAATTATTTAATTTATACTAATATAATTGAAGAAAAATAAATAAACACATTGTAAATTAAGAGTAGACTATCAGACTCACGAGGTACCGGAGACTAATTATGGTAATATCTTCCTAAAGTTTGTACTGTTTTATGATGTTTTTTGAGTCATGGAAGTATAGTTAATGTTAGCGTTCATTCCATCAGTCAAGTCAGTTTGTTGATCAGTTACTTGTCATGTCAATTTGAGTAAACTTTTCTCTGTTTCTCTCGGCATTATGTGACTGTCTGTCTGTCTGTCTGTCTGTCTGTCTGTCTGTCTGTGATGGAGGGGTAAGGCTGGGAAAGTGGGATGGTAGGGTAAGGAGGAGGGAGGAGGGGGGGGAGAGAAGGATGGAGGGTTTGTGTGGAGGAGATGGTCACCATTAATTGGCTCAGGGTCGTTTGTCCTCCTCCATCCAATTGGCTTTTAATGATAACTCGTCTGGTGGTGGTTACTGATTCCTTCCTTGTTACTCTCTCTCTCTCCTTTTGTCCTTCTTTCCTTAACGTCAACTCGTTCTTCCTCCTTGGGTCCCTATTAACCTCACCTCTCTCTCCTTTTCTCCTTCCCCCCTTCCTACTTACCTTACTTCTATCTGTTTTTCTCCTTCCTTTCTTCCTTCTTTTATTTAACCTTTACCTTTCTCCCACTTCTCTCCCTAAATCCATCACACTTGCTTCCCTCAAGCCTCCCTCCCTCCCTCTTTCCTCCCTCAACTAGGAGGGGGAGGAGGGAGACTGTGCTCCCTTCCGGGCTGATGAAGGTCATTTCAGGTCACATCTTGATCTTGTTGTTAAGAGAAGGAAATTGCTTTTTCTTCCACTAGTCCCTTGTCTTCCCTTTCCTCGTCCTCCACTCTCACCTTCTTCATCTTCCTTCATTCCCTCATTTTTTCTATCTTTCCCTCCTCCTCCTCCTCCCGCCCGTGATGTTTAGTTTCACTTAAAAAAAAATCAAATTGTTGTCCTGTTAAGCAAACATGATTCGAGGAAGATAATCTCACAACTTCCTTCCATTATTATGTAAACATTGTGTCTCTTGTAAATGTAAACAAAACCACATTTGTAAACACAGATAAACGTGTAATTCACGGTTGAGTGTTTACGCCAGCAGTGCCCCCGGGTCCTGGCAGGTGGTCATGTTTGTAAATGTGTTTAAAGTTGTGTTAGCGTGGCGTCCGCTTCATAACCTGGCAGTTGAGAAGCCTCTGAAACAACAAGAGTAATAACACAGGTATACACAACGAAATAGAGGTACACACAACGAAACACAGGTATACACAACGAAATACAGGTATACACAACGAAATACAGGTATACACAGCGAAATACAGGTATACACAGCGAAATACAGGTATACACAGCGAAATACAGGTATACACAGCGAAATACAGGTATACACAGCGAAATACAGGTATACACAGCGAAATACAGGTATACACAACGAAATACAGGTATACACAGCGAAATACAGGTATACACAGCGAAATACAGGTATACACAGCGAAATACAGGTATACACAGCGAAATACAGGTATACACAGCGAAATACAGGTATACACAACATTTAGCAGGTACACAAAGCTAAAAGCACAATTACACACTGGCAAATAATTGCGTCAACTCATTTAACCACGTGCGAACAGGTGGTTAAGAACACGTTTGAACACACGAGTAAACACAATTAAACACTCGTCAACAAACAAAGGTCAGTTGTGTTTGGGGGAGGTGGAGTGTAAACAAAAACTCGTAAACAAAATGAAACACAATTTGAGCATCTGGACAACCAATTTACCACACGGGATAACACAAAACAAACACATCAACCACACAGGTAAACACACACACACACAAGGTAAACACTAAAGTAGCTCTCAGGTAAACAGGAGTAAGTTTCCTCCACCACACTTGTACCACAAATACCATCACTCACTGTCTTTCCTCCATCACTACCACCCATCCTCCCTCTTTTCTTTCCACCCAACCTACCTACACCATTACTATTAACCTTCCGTCACTACCATCCAACTTACTACCACCACCCCCTACCACCACCCACCACCACTACCACCCACCACCACTACCATCCAACTTACTACCACCACTTCCACCACCCACCACCACCACCACCCACCACCACCTACCTACCACACCACCTACCACCACCACCTACCCCCACCATCCCTACCACCACACCACCCACCACCACCACTCCACCACCACCTACCCACCCCACCACCACACTGTCTGGTCGCTAAGGTTTCCCCCCACCGCTCGATTAAGCTGTCAGTGTGTGGCCGGGCGGGGAAAAAGATATTGCCTTATGGGGGAAAAACACAAACCTGTTTCCATGTGTTCCAGCGTCGGCGGCGTTCTTCTTGATCATTAAGGACAGGTGTTTGTGTCTTGACCTGACCTAACCTGACCTAACCTAATCTAACTGCTGTCGTCAGGATTTGTTTTCTCGTGATGCATAAATAAGCTACACCCCCACCCCGCCCTCATCCACCCCATCCCACCCTCACACCAACCCAACCCACCCTCACACCAACCTACCCTCACACCAACCCACCTTTACCCCAACCCACCCTCATCCACCTCACTCCTACATCAGCCGTTCGTAAACCATAATTGTAAACTCCTTAGTGTTCAAAGTGCTGAGATTATATCACTTATGATCACAATTAACTGAAATGCAAAGTTTAGCTAATGAGTTAAGGATATTTTTGTTCTCTTCAATGTGGTGAGCATCTGATCGTATTTAGTATATAGTTATTTTATACACAAAGAGTGTGTCATGCATGGCAGATATGACTTTGCTCTCTGTTGTAACCTACCCGTAAGACCAAGGCTGTGTAGCATGACGAGAATAAACACTGAGCCTCCACCCATCCCTCCCCCCCCTTCTCCCTCCCTCCTTCAGGAAGACGAGTCCCCCAGGTAATATCCAGTGGTGGGGGGACTTGGTACAACACCCCTGGCCGCTGTGCCCCACCAAGATAAACAAGCTCTCACAGGTGTCCGGAAAATTAACACATTTTCAAAGAGGTACAGGTTAATACAGGTACAAGCGGTAGAGTAATTTATGTTGATTATGCGGCTGGGGAGTGTGGGAGGAAGAGTGGGCGTGTACGGGTGAGTGGCCCACTGCTAGTGTAGGCTTTACTCAACTAACGAGACCTGACGTGACTTAAACTGACCTAACCTAACTAAACCAAACCAAACCATTAAGTCCGTAGCCCCTTAAAACTGGGACCCACTTGACCGGTGATGTAAGCTTCCCTGGTGACCGCCTCCCTTTGTAAGTATCTCAAAGAGGCTGGCTCCCCGGCCTCTTACTGAAGGTAATCATGATGTTTGGAAGCCACTTGGGAGGGCGAGAGGTTTGCCACCCGGGAAGCCTGATAACTAAACCCTGTGTATATGTACTGTATATCACGTCCGCTTATAGTACCTGATTAATGTATATATATATATATATATATATATATATATATATATATATATATATATATATATATATATATATATATATATATATATATATATATATATTGTTTATGTCACTTATATATGTACGTAAACCTAAATTATTATAATCTCTGCTAGTGACGTGAGACATACAGTAGCTACGAGTTAGTTATGTACTAGTCGCTGTTTTGCCTTTGAATGGAGATTAATGTGTTATGTTAATGACTTAATAAGACCGTGCCGTTTGTCGCAGATATATGACGTAGTTAGTTGTAAACATTAACTAGTACTTGCTATATTACGTTTGTTCACTCTCTTCTTTATCTTTAAATAGTAATGATAAATGTTAATAGGATGAGTAAAAATAATGATAATAAACATAATAATGATGATATTAAACTGTGAAGAGAAGACAGGTGTTTACATTCGTGCTAATTAGTTTCTGCTTCTCGTAGATGAGTTTGTCAAGCACCATTGTTATGAGTTTAGGACACGACACTATTGTCTAGTATTGTGAGGGCATGACATGATAGGCCTTGGTAATGATGGGACATTATGTTGCAGTAAATCCCGATAGTTTTAGAAAGTTAATATTGTCACCACGTCAAGGTATTAGAAGTAGATAGTTTGTACTTTCATTAATTACGTTAAGATACGTTACTGGTTAACTGCATGAACGTACTGTATAATACAATGTTTGTTTCGGGAGAGTGATGGTAGTTTTTCGTGTATCAAGAAAATAATGATTGAGTTAGTTAAGGTCGCCCCGAGGCAGTGTTGGGGAATAAGAGCTCCATGTTCCACTGTTATGACACATCAGACCCGTCCACTGTTTTGATATTCCCACGCCGTGAACCCCACCAGTGTTGGGAGGTGATGAGCTGCAAACCTTCCCCGTGTGTTGATAGTGTGACCCAGCGAGGCCTCCCAGTGTTAGACAAACACGGAAGACGCACCGGTATTCTAAGACCAAAACAACACATTACACCTTTGTTCTCACGGTATTAACACAAGTCTCCAGCGGTGGACCTGGCTACTGTATACACCACGCAACACAGTACAACACAGTTTGTATCTTCCTGCCATCAACAAGTGCAGGCAGCCATATTTCTCCCACATGGGCCAATGAACCATAAATTCCGAGTGGGATGTTGCGAACCCGAATATTGTAAAGCGTGTGCTAACATTTGTTACGTGGGGAGCTTACAGTACAGAGGCTGAATTGACAAAGATTCTCGTGAAATTTTCTTTGTCACTAACTAGGATCGAGAGGAAGCAATCTAATTAGTGTCACTCCAATTTCGACGTCATATGGAGTGCCTTAATCTGAACCTGTTGGACGAATAAGGTTAGGTTAGGTTAGGTTAGGTTAGGTTAGGTTATGCAGGTGGCAAAGAGATCTGATTTCCATTGTGGTAGGAAATATTAGTTGAGTTGCCCGACTTTTCGCCCACTCCTCCCTGCCAAATTTCAGCTTCATTGTTAAAAGTGTGGTAATGCATAAGGAACACACACAGAGAATGACCGGTGTACTCGGGTGATAATTCTCTTAACACAATTTTGACTTGAAAATTATCAGAACGAATAATTCTTCTAAGAGGTGAAAATTATCCACAGACAAGTATGATAATTCTGGTGCATAATCCTTTCGGGTGTAATAATTTAACCACCAAGTGTTAAATTCTAACAAGAGAATTATCCAAACGAATAATTCTACTATGCGAGAATAATTCACAGACAAGTATGATAATTCAGATGCATAATCCTCTCAGGCGTAATAATTTCCACACGGGTCGGACTGGCGCACTATTTATACAAATTTAGAAGCCGCAGCCTCCAGTGTAGAGACATTTAACAGTGGAATTATACACACACACACACACACTAAAATAACACACATACATACATACATACCTACAAATTTGTCCCCACTTTTTCGAAATTTCCCGTAAAACCAAAAACAAGAGACGTAGGTTAAATTCTCTAGTGTGCAGCAAATACTCCCATGTAACTTTTCTGTAACAAGATTTGTGAGAACTGTAAACGAGATTACCCTTAACGTTCTTGTGAGTAACCCCCCTGACCCCCCTCCCCAGACCCCCTCCTCCCCATCCCTGACCCCCTCCCCTGACCCCCCTGACCCCGCCCCTTAACTAGCGACCCCTGCCAAACTTCTCCTTTGCTCTCTCTCTCTCTCTCTCTCTCTCTCTCTCTCTCTCGTTTGGCTTTTTATCTGGTAATTTTTTAGTACAGTAGTGACGTTCTTGGCTTCTACTTTCAACGTTATTTACTCACTTTTCATATTGAGTACTGTTGATATGAGTACATTTGGTGAGTACTTTTACTGTTTTGTTTGAGGTTTAAGTTTCCTGTAGTTGTGTAGTTAATGGATTGCCGTCAGCCATACAGCTTATATAGGCAACTATCCCTCAGTCATTTTTTGTAACAGGACAATGGGGGGTGTTCTTGCTGGCTTATGTGGGAATATACCATGAAAAGTTGGATAACCTCACCCTGTGTGTGTGTGTGTGTGTGTGTGTGTGTTCAGTATGAGATAACCTCCAGTTTGAGTTGGATCCTATCTTACCCAACCCCACCTCACCCAACCCCAACCCCACCCCCACCCCACCCACACCCCCACCCCACCCCACCCCCACCCCACCCCACCCCACCCCCACCCCCACCCCACCCCTACCCCACCCCACCAAAATAGACGTGCTAATACATAAGGTAAGGTTAAATTAGATGAGAGAGACTTGGAATACATCGCACCTGTGACTTCTCCAACGTACTAATTAGTTAACACCAGTAATATGTTTCAATAAATGTGCAATGCGTCTCGTTGTCATCCATCCGTGCAACGTTGCATGTCTGGGGCAATATTCGCTAGTGTTTAGAATACTACAGCCAGACCGTAGTGGCCTCGTCTTTGTTACTTTGCTAGTTGATAAAATGGTCTACAGTACGTTGCTACATAATAGTGTCGTAGGCTGCTATTTTGCTACATAAAGAGAGATAGCCTTTTGTGTATTCCTTTGCTTGTAGGGGATAGTCTTTTATGGGTGACCACTGTATTTACCGGGTTAAGATTATTTTAAGGGCTATTTGGCTATATAGTGTACTGGGTAAATGGCCTTCTGCTGGCTACCTTCCTCGATAAAAGCCAATTGTACGTACTCAACTAGATAGGAGCCTTTCAATTACTTCAGTGCCATTGTCTCTCGGGTATTCAGAAACAGGCATGGCGGCGTTTAGAGTTAGTATTTATCACGACAAATCCGATTGCGTCATTTGATGTTTATATTTTAAGTTTTTGATAGACCAGCAAGTGAAATCATCGGTGTTCCTTAATTCTCATCTTTGTCTTTTTTTTTATTCTTTATTCTCTTTTGTTTCTTTTATCCTCCTCTTCTCCATCCTCTCTCTTTCCCCTCCTCTCCTACCCTTCTTTTCCCTCTTCCTCTCCCCTTCTCTCTCTTCCCTCTCCTCCCTCCCTTATCTCCTCCTCTCTCATTTCCTCTTCCCCTTCCCATCCTCTCCTTCCCCTTTGCCCTTCTCTCTCCTCCCCCCCCCTCCTCCCTCTCTTCCTCCTTATTACTCCTCTTTCGCTGTATAAGATCGGAATCTCTTATACTAATCGAGATAACTGCGAAGAGCGTATTGCTTCCCGCCGTACTGGGGAGGGAGGACATGCTTTCTTCCCGCTATTGTGGGAGGGGATGACTTGCATTCTTCCCGCCGCATGGATTCGTCCGGGCGACCAAATATTAAAAACACCAATGACTCGACCAAATAGCAATGGATTTTCAACCAAACTCGATCAGGAATTAGTATCTTACATCCTTATTATCCCCATTGACACTGTACTGAGGGCCCAGGGTGGATGATAGTACCCACATCTACAGCCAACCTTTGTTTATAGTGTCACCTTTAGTTCTCCCCTTCGCTAGTTTACTTAACACTTTGGCGGGGATGTAATGGAAGTAACAGAAGAGTGGTATTGGATCACTGGAAACCTCCTGAGGCCGTGGTGAGTCATTTAGTGATGCCTGGGGGCCGGGGGTGGGTCATTGACGTATATTAAGGACCTCTGTTGTAAAGTGTATGGGGATTGTTTTGTTGTTTTATTTGGCCAGTTTGATAGTTGAATTGGTATCTGTAGTGGTAGTTCTGGGATAAAAACACACACATACACACACGCGCATACACACACACACACACACACACACCCACCACGCATATTCACCGCCTTAATTTTGCTTTTGCGATAGGCGTTCGTTCCATATTCAAGAGGGTTCCTTACTTGGGGTTCCTAGCTGGAGGAGGAGGAGGAGGAGGATGAAATGGGGAGAGTATTGAGGATGATGGAAAGGGTGGGGGGGAGGACTGGAGGATGAGGCTTAGGATGGGTGGGATGAGAGGGGGAGGATAGAGAGGGAAAGTATGGAAAAGGAGAAAATAAAGGAAAAGAGACACTTGTGTATTTGTTTCTAGAAGAGGAATGGGAGGGAGGTGGAGGATGGAAGAAAAAAGAGAGAGGATGGAAGGGGAGGGAGTTGGGTGGAAGGGGAAGGGTTTGGAAGGAAAGGGGAGAGGAATTGAATTGCGGTCATTGGAAGAGGGGGGATGGGGGGGGGGTCGCTGGCTCTCTCTAACCCGGTTTGTAGATAGAGAGGAGGGGAGGGACGGGACGGGGGGAGACAAGTAATGGGTAGGTATAGGGGTTGATATATCCCCCTCTCGCCCCCCCCCGTGAATCACCCCCCCTAACTCACACCTGTACACCAAAATATGAAGGTATATGAATTCATGTAGTTTGCAAATTGTTTTCTGTTTATTTATGTCTCTGTTGTAATAAAAATGGCTAGATATATTACATTTGTTTTTTGTAGTTATTTTTGTAGATGTTTTTTTCAGTGATACAAAACTATAAGATACATAACATTTGTAAACCAGTTGTATTATTTATCGTAATTACAAAGTGGGAGAAAATAGATTTGTTTTTATAGGATTTATTTTTTTTGTTTTTTTGTTTTTTTTTTGTTTTACGTATGAAGTTTGGACAAATTTCAATACTAGTAAATGCATTCTACTTTGTTGCAGTGCGTACTACAGTTGCCAAATGTAGTGTATATATTTATTCATAGTTAAAAATAATCGTAAGTCATTTACATGCATTTCACCGATATGTATATATTTTACTTTTTCCAGAATAATTCTTTTACCATTTACACTCCATTCGTCTATTTCACTCCTCGACTGGCACAAAGTTAATATTGCAACGCCTTCTGCATAGATCGCACTCTGCTTCTGTTGCACGGCTCTTTGATGTGCACCTTGCAACAATATTCTCAGATACCTTTCACTTGCTTTACTGTCTTGTGCTCACTTTATATATGTATCTGTAGCTTTTACCTGCCCGTGATGTGTCTTAAGTAATCAACATTAGAGTGTTGTTCATGGTGGCAGTGACGTGTTCTAAAAAAGTCTCGTTCATTTGACTAAGAATGAGTGAATGTCTTAAGCCTTGATGTTCTTTCGAAGTATAATATCATGTACCTGAACCATTAGATATATTGTCCTCAAGTGCTTGAAGTTTATAGAAGAGAATGATGAATATTTCCAGGTGTGGAGGTACAGTTGTTAGTCAGTGAGTACCTTTATAATCCTCGTATCTCACCTGTTGCTCGCGTAATGAAGAGTATCAACATTCACGGCTTTGGAGTATCGTATATCTGCCTTACCATTCATCACGCCTTGAGGGGTTACAACACTTTGCATTTCCTCTCGTTGGTTTTCACTTTTAACCTGGAAATAAGAAGATCTATGTAGTCAAGATAATAGCAGTTTTGTGTCTTAGTTTAGAGTACGTCTAAAATACCAGGTGCGGGGAACACTTCAATGAGAGACCCTTTGAGTATCCATCTGTGTCTCTCAGCTGTAGTCTGTTAGATACGCCATATAACCGAACAATGAGGAGAAACATTAACGCTCCTACCTTTGAGAATAGTAGTGGAGGTTGGTGTGTGTGTGTGTGTGTGTGTGTGTGTGTCCTGAGTCGTTTGATGTGTGTGTGTGTGTCGAGCAAGAGATGTAGAAGGGATTGGCTGTACGTTGCCACTATCACTAATGCATTCATACGACGCCAACCACTACTACCACTACCACCAGTGCCATCACCAACACCTCCAACACCACTACCACCATCATCGCCACTACTTTCACACCCACTTCCAGTTAACTCTCTCTCTCTCTCTCTCTCTCTCTCTCTCTCTCAGTGAAGGATCTCGCGTCTTTTTCCTCACTTTAATGCAGTTAATAGTTTGGCTTGGTGTAACTCTCAACTCAGTAAATTAAATCATTTCTCTTTTAAAACATTCTTACTCTGTTCGTCTCGTTCCTGTTTCCACTCGACGGATAGAATTTCACTTGGTGCAAAAGTTTGGTGAAAGAGTGAGTGAGTGAGTAAGTGAGTGAGAGAGTGAGTGACGGGGACATAGAAACTGGAGACAGACCGAGGATAGAAAGAGAAAGATAACCCAAATGGAGAATAACAGACAGACAGATAAGTAATGAAAAATAACCACCCACTATCCGCCACCGCCCACCCACCCACCCGCTCGCCCGCCCGCACTCGCCCGCCCACCGGAAGTAAAAAAAAAAGGTGTAAATAGAAGAGTGTAGTTGCCGTCTCCCCGCCCGCCACTCCAGCACATCAGGCGAACCCAACTTTTATTTACATACAATTATAAATAAATATATACTCTATTTCATAAACCTTCCTCTCGCGCTAATGTATGTGTGTGTGTGTGTGTGTGTGCACGGTGGAAGTTGCAGATGTCATGTTGTGAAATCTTGCCTCAGGAGAAGTGGACATCGTGAGGTCTATTAAAGAAATAAAAAATAGTAATAGAAATGTTAGGTAAAAGAATTTGCTTCGTATGTATGAGTCGGGAGGTTGTGGTGGGGGGTTGTTGTGAGAGGTTGTTGAGAGGAGGTTGTGAGAGGTTGTTGTGGGGGGTTGTTGTGAGAGGTTGTTGTGAGAGGTTGTTGTGAGAGGAGGTTGTGAGAGGTTGTTGTGAGAGGTTGTTGTGAGAGGAGGTTGTGAGAGGTTACAGTGTGAGTTGTAAAATTTCGGAGGGTTTGAGTTGTGTGCCGTTGATTGTGAAAGTACTTAACATGAAGGCTTTTTGTACGGCTGTAATTTGTAATTATTTTTTTAATAATAGTAAACAATAGCGATGGATATTTTCCCTTGGGTGAGTTTACTGCTGACAATAATCGCGCGTCTGTTTACACCCCTGAGCTAACTGAATGTAAACTAATATTGATACAAAACCTTTGGTGAATTATACTGAAAGAATTTGATGTATTTTTAATGTATTTTGAAATAGATCTACAGCAAGGAAACATATATAATTTAGTGTACAGTATAATTAAGTGTTCTTGGGTGGCAGACACGATGAGACGTGTTTTGTGGGTGGCAAGAGGCACGTCCAGATGTGGTGGTGTGGGTTAGGGTGGTGTGGTGTGGGGTGGGGTGGGCGTGTGAAGTTAGTTGTGGTGGGAGCTGCGTCATATATCCTGTACGAGGGCTTAAGGGGGTGGGTGTGTGTGTGTGTGTGTGTGTGTGTGTGTGTGTGTGTGTGTGTGTGTGTGTGTGTGTGTGTGTGTGTGTGTGTGTGTTCTCGCATCTCCATTCCCATTTTTTTTCTGGGATGGATGTAGATAGGTAGACGAAATACCTCAGAGAAAGAAAGAAGGGAAGAATGAGAAGGAAGGAAGGAAGGAAGGAAGGAAGGAAGGAAGGAAGGAAGGAAGGAAGGAGAGGGAAATAACAAGAGAGAATTGGTTAGAAGATATGTGCAGTGAGACTCAGAAAAGGGTTCAGAGGAACTAGTAAATAGAAATAGCCACACATACTTAGGTTGTATTCCCTACTTGTTTGCTAGTACACAGGGGGAGTTTAAATAGCTTGGTTTATTGCCTCTGCTTGTTTGCTAGTACACAGGGGGAGTTTAAATAGCTTGGTTTATTGCCTCTGCTTGTTTGCTAGTACACAGGGGGAGTTTAAATAGCTTGGTTTATTGCCTCTACTTGTTTGCTAGTACACAGGGGGAGTTTAAATAGCTTGGTTTATAGCCTCTGCTTGTTTGCTAGTACACAGGGGGAGTTTAAATAGCTTGGTTTATTGCCTCTACTTGTTTGCTTGTACACTAAGTCAGTATTATAGTATCCACATTGATTATTAACGCATTGTAATAAATATCTAAATAAACTAAAACCTGTTTCATGTGGAGGAGAAGAGAAGAAGAAGGGGAGGAAGTATAGAAGAATAAAGAGAAAGAGGAGGAGGAAAAGAAGGAAGGAAAAGAGGAGGGGGTAAAAATGAGGAGGAAGAGAAAAATTAGAGGAGAAAGAATAGGAGTGCAAGGAGGAGGAGGAGGAGGGATATTAAAGAGGAAAAAGAGAAAAAGGACAGGAAGAGGAGGATAGCAAAGAGAAAAAGGAAGAGGATAGAGAAGAGGAATTGAAAGTGTCCCCCCCTCTCACCCTCTCAACAACCAGGGATATGTACACCATTCAGAGATAGACAGACATCCTGTACACCCTGCTTACAGAAATTAAGCCCTCGCCCTATCCCCCACCCCCCCTCTTCCCCCCTCACCCCTCCTCACCCCCCTCCCCTCCTCACCCCCCTCCTCTCCTCACCCCCCTCTCCCACCCCATCCCCTCTTATTTTCTCTCTTTCTTACCACGAGTAACAAAGAGCCCACTGAGGACTGATATTATTCCTTCTCTGTATACACATCCTGGGAACCTTTATTCAGATGGACATTATAATACTTTTTTTTTAATGTTCAATGATGTTGGGCATTTGAAGGATGTTGGACTCTTGGACTTTTTAGAAGAACGCTGTCGACTTCACGGAATTCTGTCACAGGAAGAGATTTCTTTCTCTCTCGAATAAGTAGGAGGTTCTTGCCCTTGTATAATAGGATCCCTGTATGCTAAAGTAGGACCCTGTGTTGAGGTCCTATGAGGATACTCCGGCCCCCCAGAGATTATTTCCCGTAGGTGTTATATAATTTTTTCCCTTATATAATTTATTTAATTTACAAGATATTATCCTTCACTGAAGGATTTTTTTACCCCTTTCTTTTTTTTGTACGTCTCTCGAGTGATTGTTATGTATAGGTGTTATTTTTTCCCCATGGCGTTATATTTTTCCCCATGATTAATTATATTTTCCTTAATTATCCTAAATATATTTAACTTGGGGAGGATGTTTTCGTTAATGGGGAATTTGTCACTGATATTCATCGTCCAAAGAAATAATTCCCCCCCCCACACACACACACACACACACACAAATATGTTTTCTCCCCTTCACTCCACTCGTGTCTTAGGGAAATTCTTGTATACGGCGGGGAAATAACTCGAGTCGTTGAAGGGGTATTGCAGTAGATGACGGGAAATAATGCTGCTCTATACGTGGGAGGGAAATAATATTACTCCAGGTGGGGAAATTTCTCCTAAGTGGCGGGGAAGTTTGGGCGTGGTGGCTGGCACATTAAAACAGTGATTAGCCGCTGTAAAGACCCCGTGTGAGGCTTCTTTTGTGCCATTAAGAAACAAATCCGAATCACACAGTTACGATTTTTGTGCCTCGTTTCCAAGAATGGGATTATTATTTTTTTTTTTTATAATGGGGGGATGTTTTCCCAGACCTTTTAGTACTTTCTTCCTTCCTGTCTCCCTTTCTTCCCTTATAAGTATATTTTAATAATTATTACTCGAAGGGAATTATAATTAGCGATCATTCAATTAAACGCTGAGGTTATGGTTAGGTTAGGTTATGGTAAGGTTAGGTTAGGTTATGGTTAGGGTTAGGTTATGGTTAGGTTAGGTTATTGTACACGCCGAGAGTGACAGGTACCACTGAATATTCCCTCTGGGCTATACAAAGGCTGTGAACCATCAGTCAAAGACGAGATTGAATGTTTGAATTAGTTAAAGAGATGGCAGACCCCCATGTGCCTCCTCTATTGCCTCCTCTCCTCTCTTTATCTCCCTATTCCTCCTCCCCTTTCTCTCTCTCTATTTGCCTCTTCATACTACTCTTTAACATCTCTTCCACTCTATCTGCAGCGTTATTCCGACCACATCGCTTCTTTTACTCTCTCTCTCTCTCTCTCTCTCTCTCTCTCTCTCTCTCTCAGCATACATGCCCCTCAGGAGTGGTATACAGGAGCTGTTTATCAAGCTGAGTGCCTTTATCCTGATTCCATCTTCTCGAGGGAGGGGTCCTACTGCCTCCATTGTGTCCCCTTCCTCCTCCTCCACCCCCTTCCCCACACCCCTTTCCTCATATGAGATTTCCTCTCTCTCTCTCTCACCACCCTTCTGAGAGAGAGAGAGAGAGAGCGAGAGAGAGAGAGAGAGAGAGAGAGAGAGAGAGAGAGAGAGAGAGAGAGAGAGACTAGCCTTACACATCCGGGTAACCATTCCCCAGTATGTATTTATAATGTAGTATCCATTAGCTTACGTGTAATTGCATCGTGTATACTTGTATATTTATGGCTGCATATTCATGTATACATCTGTTGTTCAAATCGTATGCATTTAATCTATACATCTGTTCGCCCTCATCCACTTAGGAGTATCATTTAGGTGAATTATGTATGTGTGTATGTATCAATGTATACTTTGGGTCATACATACACAACTTCTACCACCAGTTCTATCCACGTGGGAGTATCCATTAGGCAAGGTGTATACAGGCCCAACAGGGTGTATAAGCCTTGAGGGGATGGATGGGTGTAGCTAGGGACTGTCTGTAGGGGGGCTGAGATACCTTTGATGGGTCCATTGTTCCTTGAGTCCATTGTCTTCCAGTTGTGTGGGGTGCCTGTCTCCCAGACCTTGGCTCACGTGTACTGTCCTACTGCCATCGTCTCACTTACTCCCCATTCTTCCTTCGCTCACCCAATCACTGTTTACTGTCTGTTGTTACTTACCCATCACTGTGTACTGTTACTTACCTTCTACTGTCTATTGTTAGTTACCCATCACTGTCTACTGTCTACTCTCCCTGGGTGGGTGGGTAGGTGCGGGGGGAGGTGGATCTACTTCACCACAAACACCTGTCCTTAATTATTATAATCAGAGGATTTTATTGCATGTCTTTAATATACTGAGCTTAGAGACCTGTCAACAAGGCTTATATCATTAATGCCGAGGATTACAGCTGCTACATATCATCATAGGCTGCTGACACAAACACAAATATTGACTTAGATATATTTATACGTGTTGCCGTTTGGGCCGTATTTCAAGTCGGTGTTAATGAAGTTACCAACATGACGCACTTCTAGCCGTTGTTAATCGATGTTATAATGAATAGCAGTCCTCCTCTTAGGTAGACTTATCACACCTGTTGTAATGATTAAGCGCAGCTAGTAAATCAGACACCATGTAGCTGGTGAATTATCTAAGGTGACTCGTGTACTGTGACTTGTAATTTTTTGTGGGATTTTTCCATATCTGTAATTTCTTCTTTTCATCAATATATACATACATATACATAATACATACATACATACATACATACATACATACATACATACATACATTACTTTGCCTTCATAATTGGTCGGTGTTCCCTCCATTGGTCTCATTTCTCTTCTTTGTATTGTATTGTGTGGTGTGTTTACAAAGTCCGCGAGCATCCATTCTCCTTCCCCCCTCCCTCTCTCTCTCTCTCTCTTTTGACTCTCTCTTTGTCCACATATCTCCCATTCCTCGCTCCTTTTATATTCTTTTGTTGCTCTGTCGTATCCCCCATCGCTTTTCTTACAATATCTCTTCAGACCTCTGGAGTTTTTTTCTTCGATCGACTTGTTGTTTCCCTTCTCGCTCTTCTAAGTTATTCTAGTTTTCCCTTGTCATGTTTTCTATAATTTATATTTAAGTATCTCCTTTCAGCTCCCCCTAACACTCCTCTTTCCATTCCACCTTTTCCAGTTCACATCTTACCTTTTGTATTTTCCAAACCTTAACATTCTGGTACTCCCTTCCATAACACTTCTTTTAATAAATTCTTTCCATCTTTATACGTCTAAATATGCCATAACCTTTTTTGAACCAATTTTCCAGATCCCCCCTTCCATAGATTTCCAGGTCTCGCCCCTCCATGAGTAACCCTTCCAGGACTTCTGATCCAGGTCCACCTTTACCAAGCGCCCCTCCTCCTCCTCTTCCACTTCTCTTGTTGATATGCATGACGTCGATCTCAACTCATTCTCTTCTCTCCCCTCAAGAGTTTTTATTCATCTCGTGGTGGTTTAGTTTTTTGTATTCTTCGTGTTGTTGTAGCTGAGGTTTTTCTTCGTCTTACAGCAGTGGTCAGGGTCGTTGTGGCTATCTTAGGCCCAGACTGTTGACAGAGTGGTACACGTCTATTATTCCTCGTTGACACAGTACCTCCCGTGCCATTGTTGTCACTGTGGGGCCAATATCTCTCTTATCCCCCGAAGGTTCTTACATTCACCTACCTTCCATCCCCCTTACCTACCTCCTTACCTCCATTTTCCTTCTTCCCCTCAACCCTTCTTCTTGTTCTTCTTCTTTAATCTTTCCCTCATGCTTTCGTCCTCCTCCCTTCTTCCCCCCTTCCCCTTCTTTCTCAGTGTCCATCCTTACTTTTGGAGTCGTACATGTTCCTATATAGTCGATCGTTTTGGTAATGCCCTCCCTGCCCCCACCCCCTTCCCTCTCCTCCTCTTCCTCCTCCCTCCTCCATATGCCCCTTCTTCCCTTCCTTCTGTCAGCACTCTCCTACCCCTTCATATCCCCTCTCGCACTACTTCCCTCCTTGTCACCCCGTCTGAGTTATCCCTCCCATTCCCTCCTCCTCTCCCTTCCTCTCCCCTTCGCTGTGTAAACTCTTGTCATCCTTCCTCTTCCTTCTGTCAGCGTTCCTCCCTCTCCCTCTTGCCTCCCGTTCTAGCTCAGCTCTCCCTTCCCGTCTGTCAAGCCCTCTCCTCCCTCTCTCCTCAGCACCCCCTACCACTTCCCACTCTCCCTTAACACTCCCCTACCCCACCTCTCCCTCAACACCCCACCCCCCACCTCCCTCAACACCCCCACCCCTCCCCACTCCCCTCAACCTCCCCCTTACCCATCACCTTCATTTTTAGTAATTTCTCCATTGTTTCCTTTGTGGTGTTGGTATCAGGTATCCTTCACAAGGCTGAAGGGTCGTCGGCGGCGAGAGAAATCTGTTCGTTCATCTTGGTGTCCTCACGTTCACCACCGCCTCCCTCCGCCACTCTTCGCTCCCCTCCTCCTCTCACCGACACACACTTAAACATCGCTCGATAATGACGTGTGTTATTCCCTCTGTTGTACTGATGGTTACGGTGTTGTCAGTGCTGGAAGCTGGTGGTTGTCCTGGGTAAAGGTGTTGGGTGTTGATAATCTCTCTTCCACTGACAACAAAAACATCAAAAATTCTCATAGATTCAAATACTCAGTAAATCTCTGATAATTTTTTAATCCTATGGTAAAAAAATAATCGGATTATGCCTAATGTTCAATCTGTTAAAGCTCTTGGGTGCCGGGGGGGAGGAGGGATCATTGATCTTGGTGGCCATGTTTCAAGAAAATCCCTTGACCTCATAAGGAATTTTGGCGTTCACAAGGACACGCCATTACTGCGACGGAAATAACGAGGTATTCATTCAGGTAATATTCTGCCAGTCTACGCGTTTGGGGATATAATTTTCCCTCCAACGTGGATATGGAAAGCCTTACCGATGCACAGCTAACATGTCTGTCCTGTCGTAATGTACCATTGAGGTCTCGTTGTCTCTGCCTTCAGTAAGCAAAACAAACTGGTGATTCCTGGACCCTCTCAAGGAACAGATGATATCAGTTAGACATCTTTAAAAATAATAATCCATCTTCCATACATTCACTAAACAATTTCTAATACCATTTTCCTCCTCGTTTCGTGAACTCATTCTGAACTATCTCACAGAACAAAGTAGTTACCCTGTTAATCGGTTAGATGATATTAGTAAAGAAAGTGTAACTCTCTAATGGTCCAGCACCTTGACAGACTCTCTCTCAGGTATTGAATATAAAAGCTCCTCCTCCTCCTCCTCCTCCTCCTCCTCCTCCTCCTCCTCCAGCGGTTATATACACGTTAGGTTCCTAGAAACTTTTTGGGAGACGATACTGTGAATGATACGCCAGGAGCTGTTCTCTCTCTTTGTATATGTATAAGAAGCAGCTCCCCCTCTCCTTCCCCTTGTGTGTATAAGAGGAAGCTGGAGGTGGTCCCATAAAGTATCATCTGGACCCACGCACTCAAAGATTCAGCTATGCTTAGGACCCATGCACTCAAAATGTTAGGTTCAGCTGTGCTTTGGACCCACGCACTCAAAAAGGTTCAGCTGTGCTCTAGATCCACGCACTCAAAAGGTTTAGGGTGTGCTCTGGACCCACGCACTCAAAGGTTCAGCTGCGGACGCCATCCTACCCTGTATGCAATTTCCCAAATGCTGTCTTGAATTCGCCTCCATCCGATCTCGCAAATTAAAGTCATTTTCGTTCTTACCGAAATCTTTGTTGCGCGCTTTTGCCAGAAAACCTGCATTTAGCGCTTTTACGGATTAATTAATTATGTAATGATCTTATTCAAGGAACTGCTCATTATGGTGGAGGTGGAGGAGAGATGAAGGTGGTGGTGGTGGTGGAGGGAGCGTTGAGGGAATGCATTGTGGTGAGGGAGGGTTCTGGTTTACTGGGGGAATGTAGGGAATGTAGTGGTGAGGGAAGAAGAGGTATGGTGAAGCAAGGTAGTGGTATGGTGTTAGTGGATTATATTGAAGTGTAGAGTTATATTATCTTAGATTCCTTCATTGTCACGGGGAATAATTGTGGCATTATGATTCGGTACAGTATGAGTATGATGAGTATAGTGCCACCAGTGATGAATATAGTGCCAAGTGAGTATAGTGTCTTCCCATCACTCTCCTCTCCTGGTTACTTTTCTACTCTCCACTCTTCCTTCTTCCTCATCCCTCCCTCCATACTCCTCCCCTCTCCTCCTGCTCCCTTCCCCCCCTTCCACTAGTCCCCTTCCTTCCCCCAACCCCCTCCCCTCTCCTGTGCTTCCTTCCCTCCCTTCCACTAGTTCCCTTCCTTCCCCTAGCTCCCTCCCCTCTCCTCCTGCTCCTTCCCTCCCTTCCACTAGTCCCCTTCCTTCCCCCATCCTCCTCCCCTCTCGCCTCCCTCCCCTAACCCCTCTCATCTCCCTCAGTCATCCCTCCACTTCCAGAATTAAGGAGAAGTAGCAGCAGGAGGGGCAGCAGGAGTAGCAGCGGGAGGGGAAGCAGGAGGAGAGTAATTATGGTAGTACCTGTGTCACCGTGTGTTCTGGAGGGAGGGGTGGTCGGTGGTCGGGCATTGTGTGGTGGTGAGAAGTGGGGGGTTTAAGACGTGTAGTTGTCGTCTTCCCTCCCACACTTGTTGTTGTTGCTGCTTTGTTGTTGTTGTTGTTGTTTGTGTTTTGTTTTTACTCGAGTGGTGGAAGGGTTAAGTAGGGTTGTGTGTGCATAGGGAAGGGAGGTGTGTGTGTGTGTGTGTGTGTGTGTGTGTGTGTGTGTGTGTGTGTGTGTGTTGGGGAACTTGGTGTATGGTGGTGGGGGATGGGGGGGGGAGAGGTAGAGGGGTGTATGTGTGGTGGTGTGGACGTCGCTGTTGTTGTGTGGTAGTGAGTGGTGAGCTTTAAACCCTCGCCTCTTCTCCCTCTCTCTTGACACTTGTTGGTGTGGTGGTGGTGGTGGCGGCCTGTCCTCCTTGTTGCTGTTTGTTTACGATGTGGATGGTATGTTTGTGTGGTGGTTAATTGTGTGTTTGTGAGTGTGGTGGTTAGGGGGGGAGGCGGTTTGTTATTGTTGTGGTTACTTGTAGGAGTTTTTGTAGGGGGCATTGATGTGGTTTGTATGATTTGTGTGTTGTTTTTGGACACACACACACACACACACACACACACACACACACACACACACACACAACTCTACGCACTAGATTTACCGCGTTTCACTTGTTACAGTGTTAAGCTCCTTCTAATCCACTCTTCCACCGTCTCAGACTCTCCCACTCCACTACCCCACCCACACCATCCATCCTACCTACACCACCCACACCACCCACTTAACCCACACCACCCACTTAACCCACACCACCCATGAACGAATAATTAACAAACGAAATAAAAACAAACAAAAGAAGGTATTTTTTTAGGTGTTTACATATCATTAAAGGTTAGAGTAATTAAGTAATTAAATAAGACAAGGTTAATGATTACTCAGGGACAGGTTAGGCTAGGTTTGGTTAGGTTATGATAGGTTTGGTTAGGATAGGTTTGGTTAGGATAGGTTTGGTTAGGTTAGGTTAGGTTCGGTTTGGTTAGGTTTGGTTAGGATAGGTTAGGTTTGGTTAGGTTAGGTTAGGTTTGGTTAGGTTAGGCTAGGCTAGCATTAGGGTGTTTAATCTTTAGGTGAAATTAGTGTGTGAATCTAATTTTCATGGGAGTCGCCACTCACACCCCCCCCCCCCTCCCGTCCTGATCCGACAAGAGAATCTAGTAGCTCATGTTTTCTGTCCGTGCGTCTATCTGTACTTAAATCCGTACGTCCACCTGTCCGTACGTCCACCTGTCCGTACGTCCACCTGCGCTGCTGTCCGTGTCTCAATATAACCTGTCCTCAAACTCCTCTTGTTGGGGGTAACTGAACTCTTGAACGTATACAACTATTTTCATTAGACTGGCCTGGAATATATGTATCGTCACCACTACCACACAACACCTAACTCCTGCCGCTAGAGGTCAGGGTCACGGCTGTAGGTCAAAGGTCACATAAGACAATAGGGATTTAGGTGTGTCTCTTTATCTATTGTTGTTGTTGTTATTATTTTTGTTTTTGTTATTATTGTTGTTTATTGTTTTTATTATTATTGTTGTTGCTGTTGTTATTATTGTTGTTATTAGTATTATTATTATTACTTACTGTTTCGTCTTTCTTCATCTTCGTATATGTTCTTTCGTTTTTTATTTTGTGGATTATTATTTTTTTTAATTTATTGTTTTATTCATTATTTTAGTTATTTGTTCTTTTTATTATTATTACTTCGTCTTGTTTGACTTTTCTCTTGTTTATTTTTATTTCTACTCTTACATTCATTGACTAACGATTCGCAATTGGTTTTTTATTCATAATATATTTAACTACTGTCCAGCTTGTTCGTAGTTTATCAAGTTTTTAATGGA